>NW_008825285.1:1429492-1453593 GCF_000699105.1 Pygoscelis adeliae | reverse complement strand
AACGGTTGGACTTGATGGTCTTAAAGTTCTTTTCCAACCTAAATGATTCTATGATTCTATGATTTACTATTCACATAAAATTATTTCCTCTGGTAAAGTTTCAACACAATAGGAGGATGAAGAAGACAAGAAAGGGAACACGTTTATGCACATTATTCACTTCCACCTTACTTTGGCACCACCGCACAAAAAATCTGAAACATAGAAATGAACTTGTGACATCTGAGATCTGGGGGCTACCCAAGATTTTGTATAGAACTGTTTACAATGAGCATTGTCACAGAGTGCTTGAAGAACTACAGCTCTGAAATCTTTCGGCTATGCAGGAGATATGCAGGTTACATGCACTAAATGTGGTCTCTCACGTATCTTAAGCTAAGCAAGCACTCAGGATAAGCCCCATTCATTGGATAGCAAAAGTGCTTGAACTAATCACCAAAGAAAATGTGTGAAATGTTTTCAAATGGATGAGGGAGAGAGAGCAGACAGTGATTCATCAGTATTTAGCAAACAGATGTCAGTGTGACTCTCCAATAAAAATCAAGTGACTTCAGGATCTTTTTTTTAAACATAATGTTTTATCCAGACCCTCCGATTTAGTGTACCGTATCATTATCCTGCTGTCTTGGAGGGTTTATCAGAGGGTGAGACATGTTAAGGCTTTGGTAGTGAAAAGGTGGTGAGACTTTGTATTTGCGCTCAGAAAAAAAAAAAGTGTGCAAAAAAGGTTGTACATGTGTTTTCTGCATATATCAAGAGTTTGCACCCATGTGTGCTTCAGTTGCAGCATCAAACGTTCATATTGACAATGAACAGATTGTGCTTGTCTATGCCTGTTATCACCTCAAAGCTTCTAGGAACTAGCATAATAGCTCTTCAGAAACAGGCAAAAAAAAGTAGAAGAAAAAAAAAGAATGCCATGGACACCAGTTTGTTATGTTAATAATAAGCAACTATGGGGAAAATGCCAAATGTACAAGAGTTTTTTTTGTAAACTGCACATTGATTATGTTAGATGCAAGGAAAGAGAAGCAGAAGAAGCAGGAAATAAAAGGAAGGAAGGGGATGACAGAAAAGGAAGATATATAAGATCAATCTAAAAAGTGAGAAAGAAAGAAAGATGAATGAAGAAATAGGAGAGGAGAGGGATGGTAATAAGGAAGTGAGAGAAAAGACAAATGTTGTTACTAGCTACTGCAATCTGGCCAAGCTACAACTAGTCATCATTTCAAATATCTACAATAGCTACTGTTGAATCCTGAACTACTTTGCATTTGCTATTGCTCCAGCCAAGCCACAGCTGAAAGAAAACCAAAATGTATAGATGGATACATGTGGCAGAGAGAGGCTTCCTAAACAAGAAGGCTAGTACTAACCTATCACTGAGGAGAAATACAACACAATGTTGTATTTTATATACATATAAAATATAGAGTATAAAATATAAATTAAAGTATGAATTATAAAGTGTAGAGGATAAAGTATAAAATATAAAGCAAGCACACATGAGTTTATAGTGTATAAAAAACTCAATTTATAGACAGAAATCTAAGTTTTGGTGTCTACATACAGATATCTCCATGTGGACTAGGTTACAGTTAATGGGGCTTGATTTAGTCGGCTAAACACGAACGTGTCATACCATTTGAGAAACTGTAGAGTAGATGAGACATCGCACAAGGTTAACAGATATGACACAAGACCTAACAACTTGTGTCCTACTGGACCAGCATCTGAAGCTCACACAAGGTATCTGAGGGCATCCTAGAGCTATTCATTTCACTGAACATAAACAACTTACTTTTGGTCATTACACAGATCTCTTGATGCCACTGCACTGACTAGCTCTTCACTGGCTGTAATGGGTGCTCTGATACCTGGCTCACATGGAGGCAGCTACATGGAGACACTTAAATTTAGGCATCTTAATCTACGATATCACAGAATCATGCCCAGAGAACTTGATTCAATGCCTCAGTGTAGGTTTCTAGTGATACCTGAGGTGCCCTAAGGACACTCAGGCTAGCAGCTAGGGGGGCACGGGGACCCATAGAGCCTGTGTTATACCTAACAGCTCTGCGTGGGTTCCTTGAATACTTTAGGCGTCTCAAATGGCACTAGATTCCTGTGCAAAATGTCATATCTATCTGGATTATTTAAACTGTCACCAATACTACAGTGGTATGCCAGCTCACAGTCTTCTATTTACCTCACAGTCGCCCTGTGACTTAATGAAGATCTATTACTTCTATTGTTTTTCAGATGGGGATTGAAAGCTTGGAAAAGTAAGACTCACATCTTACCTAATTCCCTCTGTCTTCTGTTTCCTTTTAGTCAGATACTTCTGAAGGAACGGAACCGACAAACAAAGTCTGGACACAAGGAGTATGGGCGACTTTGGGTTATCTGAATCCCAGGCATCACAGAGCAGAGTGAATCTCACAACAACCAACCTGGCACATTCTGCCTGGATCATCATTCTCTTCTATATATTCTTTTTTCCATACAAAGCACTATACAGAACTACACTGAAGTAAGAAAGTGAAGAACTACTGAGGAGCAGAAGTGGAGCAGTCTGAAGACTGTGAAGAATCATAATTTGTTGATTATCACTATTTTGCCCATAGGTTATTTGCACAAAATGGAACTCTTCTTAGATCTGAACTGAAATCAAGTTCATTTATTCCAGAGCATTATTTGTACATGCATTACTGATACGGATAATGCACACACCCAGAGCAAGTACCCTCTGCTCAGGTGTTCCTGTCCTCGGTGCACATCCCCTGGCTGTGCTCTGACTGCACACAAGCCTCAGAGCTGGGTGGGGTGCACACTCTGCCCCCAAATGCTTTGCTTTCCTTTGGAGGAAAATCAAAGCACAGAGGTAAGCAGGTTGCTCTAACATATACCATGACCCATGGACACAGCTACGGTAGACAGCTTTTGACAGATGTTCGCTGCAAAAAGCTGTTTGCCAAATGTTTAAAATACCTATATGTATCTATGGTATACATAAATAACAACATACAGTATTGACCCTTCTGAGATGGCTTTATTTTGCAGAGATGCAAGAAGAGAAAATGAAGTCTGGAAAGCTTTTTTTTGGGCATCAACAAATTGAGCTGCTCATGTGTTCATACAGAAAAAAGGTATCACATTGCCCTAAATGATAGCAATCTGCTTGTTGGTTGGATAAAAGGATGCAGTTTTGTTAATCTAGAAGGTCCAAGTTACTTCAATTGTTAGAATTTTTTCAACTACTAATTAATTAAGTGCAGCGTCAAGGTGTTCTGCTACCAAGTATTTTAAAAGCTGTTTGTAAATAGGGAAGAGAGGTATAAGAGTAAGCTATGATAAAATTGTGAGATTAAAGATAATGTTAATCTAGAAATTACATTGGTTACATAATCAGTAAAAAATAATATCATATTATTTTAAGACTGGCTAAGAAAGGAAAATGCGAAGTAAATACAACATGATATTAAAGCTTCTTTGAAGCTTTCCTAAGATGAAATCTTTAACATGGACTGGCAATCTTTTTCTACCTTGTCAAGGTGATTATGAATATGAAAGGGGTAAGGAAATGCTAACAAGGCATTACTCTGTGAGAATACTTTGAATATAGCATAACAACTTTGTAGCATATCAAAACCATATCTGCTTTGCTTCTTAATTTATTATGAAACAAATCTGTGACTTTCTGCTATAGTTTTAATGTCAAACATAGTCAAAAAAAAGTGGACAAACTGGGTTTTTTCTCATCTCAGTCTAATCTTAGGGTCTACAATAACCATCACTTTATTAAAATCTAATATCGTTTAAACTCCATGCCACACTTTCCACCCATCATCGAAGTAGTTTTAAGGGTACAGTATGACAGCTGTTTACCAGTGCACTGGTAAACAGCAACTTCAGAAAGTGAGGGCAGGTAATTTTGTGCAATTCAGTCAAAAAAAGGAAGTTTCCAGTGCACTAATAGCTATAATAGAAGTTTCCACATTGTAACAAAGTACTAAGGGATTTTAAATGTGCTAAAATACTTCTAATTAAAGTTTCAGATAAATTGCAGCCACCCTGCCCATGTCCAAATACCTTCCCAGGTAGTACTGATTCAATCTAGACTCAGCAATGGGAAGAACAGGCACAACAACATGCTGTGGAAGAAGCAATGGGCAAGGACTTGTCAACTGAAGGCTGAGCAGTGTAGGCTGATTCATTCACGTGGTACAACATGATGAAAAGAGACAGACTATCTTAGCTCTGAAAATAGTTCAGCTCTCTGGTGTGGCATGACATCCAAGCTAAACATCTCTGCTCTTTAGCACTGCCGCAGCTATGTTACTTCTGGATTCAGAGCTAGAATGGTCTAGTCTGAGGGTCCCTACCTTGTTGGTCATTGTATCATGCAGACACACTTCCTACATCAGCTGAATAACCAGCATCAATTTCTGGCAACATTTGTAGCTCCCATGCTGTCTCCAAGGCAGCAACCAGAAACAATCTGGCTTGTTTGGATGTTGTGGTTTAACCTCAGTCGGCAACTAAGCACCACGCAGCCGCTCGCTCACTCCCCCCCACCCGGTGGGATGGGGAGAGAATTGGAAGAGCACAAGTGAGAAAAACTCATGGGTTGAGATAAAAACAGTTTAATAATTGAAATAAAATGATAATAATAATATGATAATAATAATAATAATACACAAAGCAAGTGATGCACAGTGCAATTGCTCACCACTCGCCGACCGATGCCCAGCCAGTCCCCGAGCAGCGGCCCCCCCCGGCCAGCTTTCCCCAGTTTATGTACTGAGCATGACGTCCCATGGTATGGAATGTCCCTTTGGCCAGTTTGGCTGTGCCCCCTCCCAGCTTCTTGTGCACCTCCAGCCTTCTCAGTCGGTAGAGCATGGGAAACTAAAAAGTCCTTGGCTAGTGTAAGCACTACCTAGCAACAACTAAAACATCGGTGTGTTATCAACTTTGTTCTCCTCCTAAATCCAAAACACAGCACTGTACCACCTACTGGGAAGGAAATTAACTGTATCCCTGCCAAAACCAGGACATTGGATTGCAGAGACTTGGAACAGCTTAAGATGGTCTGACCGTAAATCCACATGGAAAAGAACACTTTAAGCAGGGAAGATCAATTTGGATCAATACACATTATCATGGAGCAATTTTCACTTCCTGTCATGTTGGTTAAATTCTATTTTTTCAGGATGGAAAAGAGCACTGAAGTCTTGCGCATCTTTAACTTTCATGGTTACTTCTTTAGAACTTTTCAACAGACCTGATCTCAAAACACATGGAAGTCAGCAAACTGTTGCTGTTTCCCCAAAAGGCTTTTGACCAGCACCATATTTACTCAGGAGAATTCATATCACCAAACTACTGTACTCCTCTCCTAAGCAGCAAAGGATTGCAGAAAGATCCACTACATAAACACCCAACCCTGCTGAAGCAAATATGCAAGGACTGATGGGCTCAGTTAAATTATCATGTACTTCCAAAGAATCTTCACTCTAAATCTGGCTCTGACATTTACTTAATGTGTTACCTGTCATTTCCCCATTTCTAAAGGAGGAATAGTACTTACTCAAGGCTCTCACACGGAAAATTAATGTTTTCAGGGCACTTTAAAAATTAAAATAGCTATATGTGTTTGCCAAGCTACCCAGCTGGATTGTGGGCACGCTGACTGAGAGCATTTTTGTTGCTGTGGACTGTGCATATATTCTCAGTTTCAGTTTTGTTTCATTGGTTGCTTAATAAAATGTGTGGCCATAGATTACCAATGTAATCTATGAGATACATATATTTGCATAGGAAAAATATGTTGCTTTTATTTCAAGCTCAGAGAGGTGGCTGCTTACAGGAAAGAGCAGATTCTAGGAATATAAACACTGGCTGGTTTTTTTTTCTTTTTCTCTTTTTATCCTAAGCCTAGCAGAGAGAGAAGCCAGTTTGCAAGCTGATCGGCTGAAGCCTAAAGGGGCTCATTCAGTACAGCTGAGTGTCTGATAAAGAGATGATCTAGCTCTGATTATAGACTGCTGGTATTACTGTTGGATGGACATGATACCAACTTGTCTAAACACAAGCCAAACTTCTTTCTGTTGAATGGCTACAGATGCCACTCTTGTACAGAACGTATACTCCAGCATTGAGAAGCACTCTGGCTATTGAATTTCATGAGACAGCACAGCTGCAGAGGCAGTGCTATGTGACAGGTGTGCATTTTTGTAACATATATGCAACTTATAAGGAGATAAACAGTGTCTGATATAACAGGACATGCACCTAGCCTGTAGTTGTAGCTACAGTTTTCTAGTACACATATAAGCTACTCTGTGTTCTGTTTGCCTGTCATCTGTAGCTTTCAAACCACTGTGCAAAGGACATTGAGCAAAGTATCAAGAACTTAAAATGCAATCATCCAAATTAAAGTGTACATACATGGTACTACAGCCCGTGAGCGATTCTTCTGGATATTTTCCTCCTGCTGTGCAATGGTGGTGGCATTGGGTTCAGCCTGATAAGCACACAGAGCTTCCCACTCTTTCTCCAGACGATTCTTGTTTTTCAGATGATCTTCCATGTAGGACTGGAATTAAAAGAATATTGTATTAAGCATTGACTTAGCTAGGCTCCAAGCTAAGCTAAAAGATGTACCTCAGGATGGAAAGCACAGGAATCCTGAGCTTTGGAGACAAAACACACTCAGTCTTATGGCTAACACTTAAGAGAGTTAACTTCAAGGTTATTTGTGCTATACAAAATGAGAATGCTAACATGGACCAGTGCTAACAGAGAAGAAATGCTTGAAAACCCCACCTACTGAGCTTCAGGAGAAAACTATTTCTTCTTCAGTAGCTAGAAAATGTAAGCCCAAATGTCTCTTTCATCAGGCAATGAAAAAGAAACAAAAGTCCATTGATAAAAATTACTTACTACAACAACAGCTCACGTCAAACTGAAGGCTTTTAAAACATAAAAATATGTTCAAGCACATATGCAAGTCACAACAATGATAGAACTGTTGAGGAGAATTAAAAAATTGCCAGGCTGAAGTGTCATGGCTCAAGTACCGGGTCATTAGGAACTCATCCTGCACATGGACTTGCACAGACAGGGCCTCAAACTGAGAAGGTGCTGTTAATTAATATTAATATATGTTGTTAAAGGTTGTACCTGGCATTCAGTAAAGTCAACAGTGTTAGGAGAAGCATCACCAAAGAAAAATTAACTGGCTGTGGCAGGACTGATCAGAGTATATTGGAGCAGGTCCTGTGTTTTTGCAGCTCTCCCAAGGCTAGAGATTCAGTACAGCAGTGGATCGGGAATTCAGTTCCAAAGGTTTGCCAAAAGTGAACTAAAACCCTATTCCTTCACCCTACGGACCTGAAAATCATCCAAGTAGGTGACAGGAAGAGAGCAGAAAGGAGGAAGGGTGGGGAAAACCAGAAATCTTCCCCTCCCTTTGACACGAAAATTAAGAAAGTGATCACCTGGTACTGTAAGCCTACTTATACAGCCAAACTACCTTTCAGAGCCTGTCAGCTTCTCCTACGGTAAGCAACAGAATAATCTCACATTACACCCAGTTCGTATTTGTAAATTAAACTCCATACTACCCTTAAAGGTAGGTTGAAGTTAACATCCTTAAACAGATTAAAAAAGGGACAGACTGTTTAGGGGACAGGCTCAGGGTCTGGACGGGGGTCGGGAGCAGAGCTGTAGGCGCCTCTGGCCCAAACATCAGTCAAAGTGGTTCCTGCTGGGGAGCACTCACTAACAGAGCCCAATCTGTAGCAACCCTTGTCTAGAAAAAGCTCCTGGAAAGGATTCACTGAAAAGTGCAAAAAGCAGTTTAATTGCTTAGAAAACCTTTCCCATAGACAATCTCTGTTATGTTGAATAGTTCTTCCCAAACATGCTTTAAAGAAGAAAGGCTCACATGCCCTCTCAGCAGTTTAACAGAAGGTGCAAAAAGCTTGCGGCTTGCCTTCCACCAAATGGGAGCTCTGCTAAAGCTGTCGCTCCACCGCGCTGCCCACCCCACCAGCGAGGCAGGAGACTGCTCTCTCTTGCAGCTTGAACGTTTTTTCGGTTACAAAAGAGCCCCTGACACCAGTTTTGGTTTGTGCAGGGTTTGTCGGGTACGAGATCTGTAAATCAAACCTGCTACTGAAAAGCAATTTGAGAAGCAACGCTTCCAGAAAGGATATCTTTAAGGACATAGAAATATATCGCGTTAGAAGAAGGGTTTCTAAAGGAGGTAAAAAATACTGGTGGCCTAGATACAATCAAAACACCTATTGTGTGATTGCTTCTTTTCTATAATGAAGGAAAAAGCATCGCAGTGGACAGAGCTGTGACCTGACGGATGGGGAGCTGGGAGAGCTGCATGGCCCTGTCGTGTGCTAGGGAGTGCGTCAGCTAACATGTTCCCAGCCTTAACCTGCAAGTTAATGAGAGGAAACCATCCTCTGATAGTTTGCTTGTCCTTGCCGAAAGGCTGTTGCTACTGGAGAAAGGAGGGAGGCTAGAGATCCCATTCTTTTCTCCTAGTAAATCTGTGCCTGGACATCTATACTGAACATAATAAAAAAAAAAGATAATCCCTCCTGAGCAGCGAATAGTTGGTACGTAAGAATTTTTATGAGGCAAAGGGAAAAACTAGCAAAATCTTACAATAACACTGAGCCAAGACTCCTGGCTTCAGAGAAGCTGTTTAGCATGCAGCAGGCAGAGATCAGGCAGTGAAGGGCCAGCCCATAGCATCTTCCCATTTTAAACCACAGTTTTATAATCTGATTCATTTTGACATGCCCGTCACCAACGTCCCATAGACTTCAGGGACATTTTATGCAGATATACAGATCTGCCAACACTGAATCTCTCCAAAATACTGTGACTCCACGAAGCTGGAGGAAAAGGGCCATGAACATTTGATTCCTAAGGCAGCGCTGTATGTAGCAAGGAGCTTCCCGTCGCCTCCAACTTGTCTATTTGATGATTTCAAGGATTGTATTTTAAAAAGAGATTTTGTTTTCTTTTTAAATCATCAAATGTGATCCAGTTAAGGTAATTTGATTGCTTTTACTGCACATGAATTTTTAAGTAACTTATCTCTCTTTAAAAAGGAATCCTCTTTTTACTTTTACCTTCCTTTTTCAGAGAAACCTGAGTGTAAAGAGAAATGAATGTCCAAATGAAAACACACTGAAATCTTTACTTTAACCAGACAACCACTTTTCGTGTAGTCTCAATGCCTGCAACGCATGGATCAGATTCACAGGGCACTTCCTGACAAATCTTGAAAAGGTGTTTGACTATTTGAACGGCCCCGTGGAAGGCTCTGTGCAATATGAACATCTGCTTTACACACGTCTAAAAAAGCTACCAAGAAAGAAGCTTGCTTTAAAATATTCAGAAGTCAGACAATTCCCTCAGAGTTAAGTAATCTTTCATTTACAATCCTTCAGAGCCCCTGTGCTCATCCCCATTTTGCTAAGCAGAAGCTTAGTGATTTTGAAACACTCTCTTGGGAGCTGCTGGATGTACATTAAATTGAGTGGAACTTCTGATATTTTAGAGATTGTATGTCTACTCAAATCCACCTCTTAATTAGGATGTTTTCCTGAGACATTCTGCAGCGTTTGCCTGGTACAGAAGAAATTCATTACCAACATGTCAAACATGCAGATGATTTTTCTTGTCTTGGAGCAGCAGGTAAAATAAATAGAGGTCGTCACCACTGTTAGTGCAATGCTCCTCAAAGCCTGCTGAAAAAGGTAGCGGTCTGGTCTCACCAGTATGTCCACATCAAGACAAGTCCTTAATCCCAAGTATATGCTATTATTTAAACAAACACTGTCTGCTTGGCCAGACCTCCTGATGTACCTTAAATTTCATTAAGTCTTAAATTTCCTTCCTCAGGGCCTCACCTGCAAGGACAATTGGTAGCCCAGTTCATACTTTCTCTTGCATGCACAGATGAGATATTCTTGCTACCAAACACATTATGGGGATGAGGAGGATGCATCGATGTTATGTGGAGAGGGGGGATGTGTTGTAAAATCTATTATTATTGTGTAAGACTTGATGGTCGTAAGGCAAAAGATGAACTTTCAGCCAGAGGATGAAAAACTGTGCCAGGGACAATGAATGTCTGGCCAAGAGAACCAGCACCAATGGCAAATATTAAGACAGATTCAGCATGCCTGAACACAGGCACAAAGACAGAGCACAGCGGCCTGGCTTGGCTTTGGCAAAACTTACTGAGTGCTTGGTTGATGCTGTAATACGGTGTCAAACTACTTTGTTTTTCTTTACTCAAGGAGTGGCATCCAGTGCATGCTCTATGACGAAATTAAGGTTAAGAAATATAACAATTAAATTCTAATTGTCTGGTCAATCTCCAAATACCTTCTTCAGAGACAGTATGGTTTGCATCTGTCAAGATATTTGTTTTAAAAACACTTATTTTATTAGCTGATGTTCAGCTATTACAAAAAGCAATTATTTTTGATAACGTACTTCCAATACGGTACTTGATTAGACACTCTTTTCACGACCGAGGATGTCTCTTTTAATGAAAAGATGGGCAACTGTTAAATTGACAGACCTCGACAGGTCTAATCGAATCTCAAATGTCAGCTGATGAAGTGGATGGGACATTATCTTAATCCTTGTGAACAGTGACCACTCAAATCCACACCTTCCACCTAACAGTGTGAGAGCCACTGCTTTCAAACTGTTGCCACTTCTTCCAGAGATGCAGAGGGCCAGGCAGCACCGTGGTGCTTCACTGGGTTCCTCAGAAGGAATTTGGAGATGAGAGAATCGGCCTTAGGTATTATATAGCAAATTGTGCACTAAACGACCATACTTGAAACAATTTGTTTTGTTATTCTCTCCAATTGACTTAAGTAAAGGCTTTTTTTGCCTTTGTTCCTTGCTAACTTGTAGGCTACATTGTTCTGGCACAGGACACACCAGCATTTTTGCTATTCTGCTTAAATTTCTTTGTCTTCTTCAGTACATATTGCATTGACTATATGTAAGAGGAAAACTTTTCTGTGTAAATCCAATTTACTTTCAACACAGCACAAGATTTTCTCCTTCCTTTTTCTGGCTTAAAACCTTATCATTAGTGGTTTCACAGTAACTTTCTCTGTTCCCACTCATATTACTCAAAGTGCTATAGAAGTTAGAGACAGAAGAAGCCTATCTGACTACTCATTTCCAGGCCTTCAAGTAATGCCTTGTGTCTTGTACTTCACTAAGAAACTTTGCTAACATTTAGGTGCCCCGTACCTAAAGTAGAAGCCTAAAACACAGTTCATGACTATTTCTCGGGACACAAACTGTTCTGAACTATACACTGTATTCCTGGAAATACTCGAATATTTTCAATAAGGAATAGTAGCCCTCATTTGAGATGGCTTTTTCATAGGGATGCCAATAGTATTGCTTTTCTATTGCAAACACAATTTGCTACCTGTTGTCACCAATCCATTTATTTCAACCCTAGTCTGCTTATACAGAATACTGCTGTTCTGTATAATTTCCACTTGTATACATTTCAGTGTCTTCACAGATCATAATTAATGGATCTATGCAGACTATAGACGTCTCTTCTTGTGACTCTTTTCTTCAAAGATAATTTAACTTTATTTGTTGTATGTGTTTTCAGGTCTAACGTTTTCAAACTTCTGAATTACTCCTGTCATCACTTCTGTGCAGAACTTTACACCATGACACCACTTGTAAAAGTCATTAAGCCACTTTCATCCACTTCCAGATCATGATTTAAAAAGTTAAATATAACTGGATCTAACACCAATTCCTGTACTCTGCCAGACACTCCCATACATAGCTTTTCATCATTACTTTTTGTATATCATCCTTTAGCCACATTTCAATCCACATAATTGTCTTCTAAAAAATTGACGTTAATTTTTCAATTAACTATTCATGAGACAGTTTCAAGGCTTTATTAAAATCTGGATATTTTACATCTGTTTTTTTCACTTCATCTACTGGTTTTGTAGTTTTAGTTAAATAAAAAGCAATCAAGTTTGTCCAGGCAAGATTTATTCTTTATAAAATTATGCACATTCTTACTCATTGTGCAGCTATCCAATGGAAAGGATGGAGAGATTAGCAAATACACAAAGGAAAGACTCCAGCCTTCCCCATCCTCTTAAATGAGACCCTCACACTTATCTCCCTTTTATGCCCTTGAAAAATCTCTCCCTAGATAATCAGCAATTTCTTTTTTAATATGTGCTCCATTATTTTCTAGGGCTGGAGTCTGGACTCAGGGAATAGCAACAGAAAGGTTCATTTCTCTTCTTCTCTTTCCTTCTCCCCGCTCCTCTTTTATAAAATTATGATTACCTTATTCTTCTATTTTGGTGCACCCACACTTGTCCAGATCTGCTCAAATAAAGCTCCCCGAGATAAATGTCACTATTAGAATCCTGAGCCATATTCAGACCACGCAGAGCACCACAATATTTCTTCAAATTTTCTAAGCATTTCTCACATCACCTAACAGTTTCATAGTAGTACTGAAGTTACTTCGGGCTCTTCCTTGTTTACAGAAGGTCGGTCTTTCTCTCTGAGCTGCTGTGGTGTTCTTGCAGAGACTGAGGGTTGGGAGCTCACCACACATTTCCATGAAGAATGCTCTCAGTGGTGCCCCATGTAGAAGAAAACATGGGAGCAGAGCCAAACTATGCCCATACCATTCCTACCTTTATTCCTTAACAAAGCAGACCTTAAATAAAGAGCAGATGCACGATCTCAACCAATTGAAGTCTTTCAATCAACTAACATGTTAAGCAAATCACAGTTTTCTCCAACAGTTACATAGTTCTGTTGAAGCACCATAGATATTTCTGATGCTCTGATCCAACCAACTCGCAGTAATGCAGAGCCTATAGCTGTTACCAAGACCAGCTCCACCTCTGAAATGCCACTCCATAACTGCTGTTAAAAGCACTAGCTTTAGCCCTAACGTGGCAAATCAAGTTTTCAATGTTAATTGTAGAGAAGTGTGACTTTATTGGGCTAGTTACATTGAGTTTTTATATATCTATATCTATATATATCTCTCTCTATCTAAAAACAAAAATTCTGTTGTGGCAACTCATTGTCAGTATCTCACAGAACTCGTATCTGGAAGAAATCCCAGTAAATTAACAACTGGCTATAAAGTCTCACATACTTTCAATCCTGAGGAGCGTTCTGCATCCACTACTGTCAATGGCAACACTCCTGACTTCATTGGAGCCAGGATTTCATCATCTGATCAGTCAGTTGTTTTAGGCTGAAGGCTCCCTTCTCTTTTCTAACCTGTCCTGTGCCATCCTGGATATCCTGATTTTATCAGTGAGAACTGTCTAAGGTAACCACAAATGAAAAAATCTAGGAAATAAAAACCTGGGAATTTGTATTTTGCCTTCATAAAAGCACCAAGAAATTATTTTTCCTCCTCGGTGTTTGCAGCCATATTACTGTCATAATGTGTTTTGATCTAACTTTTCTCTTATTTCTCAGTCCCTGATTACACCAGTGAAAAGAGTAGTTTTGAAGCCTTTTCAATTAATTATTGAAAACTACTATGAAGCTTTACTAGTAATTTGGCATAAAACACTATTAATATCATACATAATATGGTAGGTGATGAGGAAAAACTAAAAAAAAAAAAACCAGAGGGAGGCAATTCTCTGACAAAGCAACTATTCAGCCTGATTGAAAATAATATCCTAGATTGTTTCAAATAGGTTGTATTATTAACTTCCATGGTAATGTCAGCCAACAATAAAAAATGACATTCCATAGTTTCAATTTTATATTTGTAGATGTAAAGATTATTGTAAACAACTAAGCATGTACACAGAGAGTACAGTCGTGTTTTAAGCATGCCATTTAAATAATTTTAAATAATTGTCCTTGGGTTTCTAGAGAAGTATCATCTTTGCATGAGCAGCGTATGACATTATCTATCAAACTAGACTATCGTGCAACTTTTGCAAGAATGACTGTAATTCACAAGTACATTAAATGGCAACCTATGTTCCGTTTACCTAAATTAATATACCCTTGATGTAGTGTATATCACTGCCTCCCCCTCTCTTAATACTCTGATAATAGAGTTTTGTAACTTGTAAAAGGATTACTTCAATCCAATCAGCAGGTGCTGGGATCAGTGTGTGTCAGACAAATACTTGCTAATCCCTTTTCTTACAGCTCCCAGCTGCCAAAGGTGCTCAGTGAAATCCCAGTGAAATGGCTGGATACAACCTGGTGTGGACTGATGCAGGTTTTCAGCTCTGGAGGAAATCTTGGAAAATACATGTTATGCTAAACATTGCTTGAATCAGGAATGATGGAGGCAGGTATGCTTTTGAAAGGAAACGTAGCTAAGAAATTAAACATTAAAAAAAATCAGAATGCTTAATTATGAAATATTTACTCTACCTGGCTCTCTAAATATAGCAGAAGATAAAGAAATTCACTCTACAAAGAATCCCTTCTCAAGGATTTTCAGCTACTTAATGGTGTCTTCTAGGTCTTAAAATACAACCACCCCCATCTCCTCCTCCTTACCCCCTTTCTTGAAATCTAAACTATGCCTATGAAGTTCCACCCCTGCAATTAATTTGCTTTAAATAAACCTCAACAGAAAGGAGAAGATGATTACCATAAAAGGAATATAATTTGCTCCCTTACAATCTCTGTATTTCTATAGCTCCTTCTGTCCAACTGTCTGAAAGTACTCACATTACTTCTGCAGGGGAGGCAAGTATTATTGCCGTTTCACAGATGGGAAATGAAAGGGCAGAAACATCCAAGTGAATTTCCTGGGGTCAAAGAATATGCTCCTAAAACACTTATTTTGCAGGGAAATTCAAAACTCAGTCTTATGGACTGCTGTTTTTTCCTTTTCCCATGATCGTGTTTACAGACAGGGCTTAAGGTCGTGCAACCTTCACGAATCCATATCTGATAACATTTTAGAGCATACCAAATGTTCTGACTCTAATAGAATTAGAACAGGTTTCGGTTCGGGGGTTTTGTTTAAAAATGCAGGGTTTAAGTGGTTGATGAGTAGAGGAATTCAATTTATGCACATTAGATTCTGTTTATACAAGACATGCCAAGCTAAATAATAAAGATTTAAAAGAGGAATTAGTCAAAATCAGTTTCCAGGCTTTCTGTACTTCTTATGTAGATTTCACAATAAAAATCTTAAATAATAAATAGCTTTTAAATAAAGGAAGAATGTTGTTTCAAAAAAATGGGGGGCTAGACCTCTTAGCCAAATACTGCTATTTCACAGCATGGGATATGTTGTGACATTTCTTAAAACCAAAAATAAATCCAAAACGAAAATCCCCAAACCTCTCCATTAAAGACAACTCTGCAGCATAGGAACTTATGCCAAGGTTAGTGTCAGTTGAATTCGTCAGCTAAGACATTTTGGGAAGCGCTTCTGGTAGCTTTGTTAAAAAGCGAAAGTGCAAGCGAACACAGCTGAATAAAAAAGTAGCAGAAAAACTGCAAACCCCCCCAAATCAGGTCCTTCAACTCTTTGCGATAAATATCGACACCCAATTCCATTCTCACAGGAAATTGCTTTTTCCTCTTTACACATTAAACCTATTTTTCAGATGATCCCTTCTTCTCACTTTATTTTTTTTACTAATGGTTTGAACATCATACCACAATCCAAGACATATTTGTGATTCATTTATATGCCTGCTAATGATGTTGTATGTCTGAAATGAAAACTTTAAAAATATACTACTACACACTAATTACCTAGCTGAAAACACAACACCAAATTCCCTGCCTTCTTCCTCTCCAAGCCACACTAACTCAATTAAGCATCTAAATTTGGGTTCCCGGTTGGGTACTGTATTTGCGAATCTAGATTTTAATGAATTAAAGTCTGTGTTTCTTTTCAGAGCACTTGTACAGTCACCTTTGTTTACTATATATAAAAATTACCAAGAGATAAATATAGAATTCTGAAAACATCATGTTTAAAAACAATCTTCTCTACAAGTGTGGTCAAGTTCTTCAGAGATAATGAGACTAGGAAAACCCAGGCAACCATGACCAAGCACATCAAAGTGATACAGCACATGATGTGATTTATAGATAGTCTGGCAAATTATGCCTCTGCTAGACAGTGGCCATCTTGAGGGTAGAAAGGAAAATGTTATTTCTACAGACAACATCCCTACTAGAGCAAAGGGATAAGCAGTAATACTCTTACTACTCTTCTTAACTATGTCAATGAAAGTGAAAAGGTGCTTCTCCAGGAGCAGATCATGACTTATAAAGGAAAATGCTTATGCTTTTCAGCGGTTTTTTGGGGGAGAAAAAGGTATCAAAATCGATAGTGAGAATCTGTACACAAACACACACAGAGGTTTGTGTGAAAATTGAGAATATGCAATATGAAATCCAAGAAGTCTTGCAATCCACACTATACCCACAGCCTAGCGGCAGAATATGCATAAGCACAAGTGAACATACGGTCACCTGTAGGAAAAAGCAAGGAAAGCACAGATTGGATAATCAGCCTTTTCCTTAGAAAACTCCCGTAACAGCCAGAGGCAGGAAACTTCAATCTCCATAAACACCTTCAATGGTCAAATCCTAGCACTCAAGACCATTTTGACATCCCAGACCTAGGATGCAGAGAAGTAACCCAATTAGAGTAACTGCCAGTGAGGACAGTAAGCAGTGAAGAAACCCTTTTTCCACAGAATTACTTTCAGGACTTAATGGAGATGACTGTGAGAGAAGACATGCCTGACTTCTGCCCTATCGCTTCCATGTCACACTCACAGCCACAACTGAACCAACATGCAGCAGGACACGGAGCAATGCTGGCCATGAGAAAGATATAGCTGGCAACTACCCAGCTCCCAAATCTACAGGAAGTGTCCCATTTTTTAGGTAACCTTTTATCTATGCTCCATGGGATTTTCAGCTGAGGTTGGCCTAGCTCAGTGATTCTCAAATATTTTTCTCATGAAAGCATTCAAAAGGGATTGTGAAGTGATGGTAGAAAAGCTTTAGAAGTGCGCAAGCTGAAGACATCCTAATGACTCCTGGGACTCTTGGGTTTCCATGGAAGCCAGTAAGGGATAGCACCTTAAAGAAGTTTGAGGAACACTGGTCTAATCCACAGATGAGAATATTTAAAAGTGACAGAGGGCAAAATAAGAACAAGGGAAAGACAATGTGAAAGAGGACAGAAAAAGAAGCCAAGAACAGACTGTAGAGGTCAACAAGGAAGTGAAATGATGAAAGGAGACACTGTACTGCAAAGAAAGAAAATCAGAAAAACAAAACCCAGAACACAGCAAATGAAGAAAATGCTATGGGAAGAAGTGAATTTTGGTCATAACTGATAACTGTTGGCATTTCCTCATGTGCTGTTTCTCTTCCTTGGAACACTTCGCTTCACATGCTGAACCAAGAAGAAAACATTGGGAGAATGACAGTAGTAGCTTTGAGTGGACAGTACAAGTACAGCTTACTGCTAAACAGAAGGAAAAAGCAAAATAAAGAACCTAAAATTCGGTGCATGTGTGCATGTGCACGTGTGCGATGGCTAAGGATCTAGCAGTCTGGGAATACATTTTTGAAGAAAACTGTTATCAATTCAGAAAAGACTCAGAAAATGAGTAGATGGCATCCTTTTCCAGTTAGTCACTACAGACTGCACATCCTCAGTTTGGTTTTCACAAGCTTTTCCAATGTGTATTTAACATCTTTCAGCCAGCTCTCCAAATAGGGAATAGTTTGCTCTTAGATAATGAGGCCAAAACTAAACTTGCAGAATCAAATCTGACAAACCCAGGTGCAGAACTCCTTTATACTTTCATGTCTTAAAAAAGACTAATGAGGGACAAAAAAGGGCAAAAATATTACCCTTCGATTCAATCCTTTTTCTATTAAAGCCAATATGATTAGTTGTGAGAGCAGAGCACTGGGACACCAGAGAATGGAGATCTACCCCTGGCTCTGCTTCTGACCTTAAGGTTAGTCTTGGTCAAGGCAGTTCCTTGTCTGTGCCTGAGCTTCCTGGACTAGAAAGACAGGATAATGATATTGACCTTTAAAAAGAGCTTTGAACCTACTGATCAAAAGTGCTGTGTAAGAGTTGGCTTATTATTATTTTGGTTACTGAAGTGAGTTGAAAGACTCCTGGTGACTTTAATCAAAATTTCTTATATCAAGCCCCAGAACCCTGCCTGAAGGACAAAGTTTCTCAAAATTCAGTTGTGAGGATACACATATGGTAAGTCAAAGGCTGGTGCATACCCTCAGATACTGCAGAGTTTTCTTGACTCCAGCAGAACTTTAAATGACACAAAAGTCATTTCTGGACTTCCAGAAGAAATAACATATTAGGCACCATTAGTATATTCACTATGTTAATAGTAATTAGACACTATTATAATGCTTTCAGTCAAACTGGTCTAATGCAAAGAAAGACATCAAAAGGTGAAAGGAGGCAACGAGGAAAGAAGAAAGCACTTTTCTCGGGCAAGTTTCACTCTGTCTGCAAGACTGTTGCAAAGGAACATTTGTAGGACTACAGGTACAAGGTTAGTTCTGTAACCTGTAGTTTTCTGAGCGAACCCAATGAAGTTTCCACAGGTGCACACAGAGGTAAAGGTTGGAGTAATCTCATGGTAGAGCAGGTACATGGGGGTTTGTTGTGTTGACAGTATCTTTATACAAAGTCCATCTACTCATTCAAACTATGTCTTTATCAAAGCATTTAAATGATCTCTAGATATAGCAGAAATGATTCTGCTGGCAAGATTTGTCACTGGCAAAGACATGTCACATCTCTTACATTAGCTTTTTTCTATAACGGGACACAGGCAAATTAATAGTGTTCTTTAACATACATCTCCTCCAGTACTTATGTGGCTGAGACCACTGCAAATTAAATTTTGTAATTTATCACTGCTTTGCTTTTCACCATTTATGTCACTATATATTCACAATTTCCTCATCCTGAGGAGCGAAAACAGCCTTGTCAGCTTCATTTGTACACTCCTGTAAGAGATGAAAATTGCAAATATTGCAAGGAAAAGTTTTAAAATTTAAAATGCCAAGTAGTTTTTCATTAACACTTAAAAGACGTGTATATTATATCTATGCTCACAAATATTTATCTATACTTATATGAGGATGCTGTTGCTGTATGTGGTATTTGTACACAAGCATACATGTGGGTATAAAGCACCCACCACTGAATACTCATCTCAAGGTACATGATGTTAATAAAAATATATGAAAACTGAAAATATACCACCATTTAAAGGGGTAAGAAGGCCTGTCTAAACGCAAAGTAACATTGGTACCAAACATAGTTACCGGCTTTTTCTGTGGCATAAAAATATCACCAAGATCTAGGGCCCAATTCTGACTGGGCTCCCACCTGCTAATCAGTCGTGTGCAGACACAGCCTTGGGTGCAATTTCAGTTCTCAGACTTTTCTGCTGTAGCTTTTTTCTGTTGTTATCTCAGTAGACATCTTCACTTTGGTAAGATGGATATTGAACTACCATCCTGCTACACATTCCAGGAATATGCACACAGCAAGCAGCTCGGCATCAGCTCACACATGAACAGCCTTAGCTCCCATAAAATATTCATTCATTTAAAAAATATTTGCACCCTGCTGTCAAACTTAGACAAATTCATACTGAGCTTCAGAAAATAGCTGTTTTAATGGTAAATGATGTTCCAGAAACCTCTTTCAGGCTAAACACTCTCGTCAAAATTATTTTAATAAGAAAGATTAACAATTTCAACATTAGCTGCTAATCCCCTTTCATTTGAAACTCTGCTGATAAAATTCTTTGCTTGTCATTCAAATAGTAAGTAATAATTATAGATTTGGGGCCTCCATCTCTTGCTTCATTAATAGTAAATTGCATGGAAGTCTGAAGCATAAAGTCAGCTTTGATACATCTCAAAATGCAATTTCCATAGCTTTCCTTAGCTATGTACAATTAATTACAGAGTTAATAAGGGGAATATGTTAATGAAAAGGAAATTATTCACTCAGACCACCTGGTCTTATCAAATTTCTTTAATATGTTTCCTTCTTTCTGTGAATTTGGATGACAGCAAGAACGCAAATCATGGTGTGCATTGCTAGTCCTTTAGTATTTTTTTTTGCAACCAGCTAAAGTCCATTTAAATTAAATATGAAAACAATGTAAGAACTAGTCAGTACTAAATAACTGACTGTATTTGTTTTCTCAAGTTCAGTACCTTTTTAATTTTAAAACAAAAATGCTTAAACAACTTTATAATTACCAGACTCTCTTCAATACTCAGAGTATAAATATAATGTACCCAGTAAGGAGACATTGTCATTTTTTGTTTATTTGCTTTAAAGAAATGCGTTGCATGTGCACATATTTAATAAAAGAAATACAGAAACGCGCTTCAATTTACTACACTCTGACAGCGACTAGAGCTTAGTTGCTATGTGCAGTAGGGTTACTGGATGTTCACGGGAATATTTTAGACAGTACAAACAGCCTGGTCAGAAGGAGGCAAACCTTCACATAATTCATCTTAAAAATAACACAGTTGTGATACGTAGTCTGAGAAATATTTTTTAAAGACACATCAAATCCAGAAACCAACCATCTTCAACAGACATTAATGGATTTACTACTAACCAGACTGAGGACAGAAACATTTTAGGACCTGGATGCCAGCCCTCATAGTCACTCCAAAAAGAAAAGGGCAGAGCATAATTCCCAGAGCAGTAACAGGTCATGCTTGAAGGAGGTGATGCTTGTGAGCAGTTTGTCGCCCCTCCCTTCTATTCTTGGTTCAATGCAATGGTACAGCAAGCAGCCAGAAATGAGGCAACTCGTAATTCTCCCCAGCTATGAATAGGGTTTTCCTGGCCAGCTGGGCAACATAAAGCTGCATTAGCACGTGAGTTTAGGGCAAGAGGATGAGGGAGACACGACAGCACTGAGGGAGAGCTACCAGCTAGAAAAAACAAAGAGATGTTACTCTAGTCTGAAACAAAGGAAGAGTTATATAAAAGACAGAAATTCGTAGCAAAAGTATGTCTTTTATAAAGACATGGGGGATGTGGGGGTGGAATATTTGAGGGTAGTAGACTTTAACTTTATCTGGTTTTGACCAAAAAGTAACATAGTCCTCCTTTATAGAACAGCAAATACTATGTCATCCACAAGCGAACTTCACAGATTATTTTAATGTTTATCTCCTTATTTAAAAATGTTTCCACAGCTGCGTCGTGGGTGCATATGTAAAATGTGATCATCACAGGAGCATTTTGTCTGTGTCCTACACATTAAATTTTCCAAATACCACCCAAATTCTGATACCTTACTCACAAAACACTGCCAAGTTAAGGCCTAATCCCAGAAAGAGTTGCAGAAAGCAAAGTATAAATTTTTTTACCTTGCCCTGAAGATGAGAATAAACAGACTTTGTTGAATCAATGAAGGGATTAAGCTGCCTCCATTGCCAGCAGCATCTTAACCAGAGCACTTCCAATAACTTCTGCTGACATAGCCCACATGAAGAGAAGGAGCTCTCCAAAATACCCCTGGAGTTCTCCTGGGTATCTTAAACTGCAACTGGTGTAACAGTGCAAAAACACAGTGCCAGTATGATGTCCCTTCTTTGTAAGGACCATGAAGCCAGCCCCAGTTTCATCCTGGACTGTTACGTATTTTCAGAAGCTCTGAAGTTGTAGTCCCATTTACCACACGTCATTTGATCTTAGTGGTGCATCATGTCTTGCAGCCTGCGTGAGCCATTTCTTTACCCCACAGTGAGTCAAAGCTCACCTCCTCCCCGTCTGAACTCTGCCCCAGCTGAGAGATACGTTGTAACACGTATTATCATCTTGGCCTCTTGCCTGAGAAGTCCTTCTGAACCACCCTCTTTCTAGTGCCCTTCTCCTTCTAAATAGGCATTTCCACCTGTTAGATCCAAAATATGATTAACTGCTACATCTGCTACAATGAATTGTCAACAGCTTAATGCATGATGTGAGCACGCACAACAGGACGAACACGGAGAAGAGCACTTCATTACTGAGGATGCGTTCGGAGCCAAAAGACGAGACCGGTAGCCTCCTGGACAAGAGTTCATCTCTGGTTTCTGCCACTAATGAGACTCTCAGAAGCAGCTGAGGACCCAGTAACATCCCTTGTCTTCAATCTGAAGTATCAAAACCCAGATCTTTTTCATTAAATGACCTCCTAGCATCTCTTGCTACTTGCTGCAACTGGTACTTATCTTGCCTTGACATTACCTGGATGTTCTCTAGAAATGGAAGAAAGCTGGGAGAAACAGAAAAAAAGCTCAGATAGCCACCAAGTTTTGTTTCAGCCATGGCAATGATCCTTTCTTTTTATTTTGTGCACATAGTTGCATAAGCTAGTTTTGTGTCAAATATTTCTCCCAATGTAACACTTTTAAAATTAGTGCTCTAGAATATTAATAGAAATGTTTTCTTCATCTTCCTACTAAAAGCCTTAGGGAATGATATAAGGTGGCTAAAAGTGTTCAACCAAAGGAGCTTAAACAAAGCTGGAATAAACACCTCACAGTCAAACGACGGACCAAGATGTCGTCACAGAAATTTGGCAAGTTATTTCTAATCATGAATACATTTGGAGAAAACAACCGACAGGGAAGAATTTAGGGAAAAAAAAAAGATTTTTGAATTAATTTCATACCGTGTTCAAGAGGAATGTTTTTCTTGATTTAATACTGACTCTGTAATTGTCGTTATTTCCTAAGGCCCGTAACAAGATTAATATAGAAAAAGGGAGGCAACTAAACATGAAACAAATAAAAATGGAAGAATCAAAGGGTAACCTGTTCATGAATATTTTTTCTGAGTTTAATTGATGAAATCTATGTAGTACCTACATACATTTATTAGATTTATGGCTCTATTAGTAGAGCTGTTTTCATATACAATGAGATTTTTTGCACTTTTCTTTGCAGCTTTTCTTTGTTCCTACATCTCAAGTCCTGGCTTTAAACAAACAGAGGCAAATATTTCAAAATAACTTAAACATTTAGGGAGGGAAAAAAACCTAAAATGAAGGGAGAAATGCCATTTCATCAGCAGAAGATCTTTCATGAGGCAACCAGCTCCACCCGTCCCTAAAAGCATGACAACTCAGGGAGAGAGGGGTAAAGATTTTCCCATCCACAGTGTTTATGTCTTTTTGGGATATTGGCTATCTTGTCACTGAGTAATGTAATACACAACAGCCTTTTCCCTTGTGACTCCTCTTGTCTGACTGTTCATGATGAAATGGCCTTTAGGGCCAAAGCCTTCTTGGGACTTACATTTTGTGAGACTCCTACAACTATTTATACTGGCGCAGCTGAAAGATAAGTTGGGATTTAGATCCACTTAGCACATGTGTAAGGAGTTTATGCTTTTCACTAAACTTTGCCACTGACTTGTTTCCCTTCCCATGTGAGGGAGGATTTTTTTCTTTGTTTTCTCAGTTGTAAGCCTTTTTTAAACAGAGTATTTATAATCTTGAAATTCATAAAGAACTAAAGAGAAATTAATGGTAGTAGAAGGAAATGGTGGTCAAAGAAAAAAATTTTAAAACCCACTAAATAATCAAACACACCATAATTGTGACAAAGACCTTGTTTTCTGTACCTGCACTCCTCACCTTTGTCCCTGCTAGCATTAATCACTTCTGTGGCATGTGTCCCCGGGCAGTGCACTGCACTCACACACCGTGCATCACGCTCCTTTGCTCAGGAAGTGTTTTGTGTGTATATGGATTAAGCTCAAGGTGGAAAGTACACCTGCATCTAGCACAGTGCTATCGGTCCTCACATGCTGGAGTTTCTCTCTTTATTTAGACAAGTGTGTTTAGATGCCTTTTGCTCCTGCTTTTATTGCAGCTTTAGGAATAAAATAAAGGAATTTCAGCAAAATGTGGTGCAGAATTTAACAAATATTTTTTCTTGTTGGAATGTGTCTTCTATCACTCAGTTCT
>NW_008825285.1:1411712-1429001 GCF_000699105.1 Pygoscelis adeliae | reverse complement strand
CCATATTCAATTAAAAGAAAATCTATAGCAGCTACTCCATAGAATTCATTTCAAACAGAGTTTATTTTAAAAAATAAGAGTGAGGGAAAATTGCTTACAAACCATCGGAAAGTTACTATGCAGAGACTACAGGATACCAATGTTATCAAAAAACCCCAGGTTCAACCTTGGAAACTATTCCTTCCTTGTTACCCTTCTCAGTCCCACAACAATCCTGCCATTGACCGAGCATCAAAACTGAAGTGGATGCAAAATTCAACGTCTTGGGTTTGACTGGTTTCCCCGCAGCAGGTCTCCATCCCATGTCCCCCAGTTCAGGTTGTGTCACCTTCTGGGACACAGCCTATCCCAGAACTTTCTTTTGACATAAAGTTCTCATATAAGGCCATCCTTCACTTCTCTATGGGGAAAGTCCTTTTGGTTTTGCAGGCATATTGCCAAAGACAAGGGGATCAGGTGGACTTACATGTCCTAGATGTGAGGCCCTAGATTTCAGTCTCTAGTTCATTTGCTCCCACTGCCTCGTTCAGCCCAGTTATGAAACAATCTTCTCCTTCTGAAAAGTACAGTACGCACAAACTATCACAGACTATTATTATTTCCAATACATATAGCAGTTTCATACCCTCAGGGAGAAGACTCCTCAGACTTGCAGCTTAAACAAGTACTGAAGAGGACCTTTTGTAAATTCACACTTCCTGAAATTCTGATTTATGTATAATGCTCCAAATTTTGCACGTCTGTCTTTACAAGGAAAAAACCCCAAAACATGGAAAAGCACTTCTGCTTCTGCAAATTCCCTCTCCTATATGGTATTCAGGTAACAACTTCAAAATGTTATCATCAAAAGCATACACCCCCTTCTTGCAGTACTGTTCTTCATTTAAAAACTCATAAAAGATTATAATTATTTTAACCAAACAAGCACGGTAACATACGAAGCAGATGTGGGATCCAATCTATGTAACTTACGTGCTGAACTTGTGCTTCAGCACAAACAAAAAAGACTCTTTCATCTAAGCTGCAGACATCAATGGGATGGTGCAGGCACAACAGGAGGCCTCCCAAGAGAAGTCCACTCTCTGCCTAACTCTCTGGAGACCTTCATAGCCATCCACTCACTTCACCAGCTAGAAGGGGAACTTACGGACTCAAGTCAATAACACCACTTCATTAAGTGCCTAAAATGCAGGTATAAGGTAGGAGTCCAAGTCAGGGAGACTAAATCTCTCCTGGACACCTCCAAACCCCTCCTGGTTTTCTTGCTGGACTGAAAAGGGAAGTGTTGCACTTTATTAGGACTTCTCTTGGCACTTGAAATATAGATGTACATATGTGAATAAAGTGGATGGATGGAAATCTGCTTCTGAGTTCCTGTCTTTTCCTTGCTGTGACCTTCCAAAAAACACTTGTTTTCTTGCAAAACCAACGGTGACTGAAATGAGGGCACTTCTTTGTTGTTGCTCATGCTGAAACCAGCCAGTCAGCGCCACAAACACAACTGCATAAAACATGCTCCTCTAATTACACTTTCCAAAGTGCTTGGATCTTTTAGAAAGACAGAATCAGAAAGTGCCATATGGGCCATCCTCCTGCTATAAACGTGAGGAAAAAGAACGTGAAAAAGGAAAAAAAGCTCTGAATGTTGTTATCGCTGTCCTTCTGGGCCTCCGGAGTCCTCCCTGCCAACAGTACGAACTACCTCATGCTACTGTCAGCAGTGCAGAGACACTGTCTTTGCTCTGCAGAAAGTGGCAGAAATGCCACAATGATTTTTCTCTTTGAAAGACTGGTTTCAGTCTAAGTGAGGAGACTGCCCCGCAGCCACATGGCCTTGGAAGATTCCTGGTTTCTCCAGACCTTGAGTACTATAAATGATGGGCTAACCACAAGTAGCACGTCCTCCAAGAAAACAGTACCTGTGGCCAACTACAAGCTACAATAAACCCAAAGCTGAGGTGGCTTGGATATCACTTCAGGTATGACGTGCTAGCATTTTCCAGCAAATTAAACAGCTTTACAGAAATGTTTCTGACCAACGTACCTCTGAGCAAGATTACATGGAGTCATTCAGCAGTCACAGACACATTTCTTCTAAGCTACTTTCATTGAAGATTTATTCTGTTTATAAATCAAAATAAAATATTTCCTGCTGCCACTTTACACAGTAATCCACTGTTTTATTTTCTCTGGGGAGGTCCTGGCACCTACGAACAATAAAGACTGAGGAGCCCTAGCTCAGCTAACTGCTACTTTGCTGCACACTGTGGAGCTGGAAAACACATTTACAGACCGGTAAGTGCATTTACCCTGCAAAGCAGATGGCATTTGTGATTGTTACTAGGCCCCTTGCTAATATTTCTCATTGCTTTTTTAGGCACTGAGATTTTTTTCACAGAAAATATCTACAAAATTTAAAAGATAAGAGGATTGTGGTAGCAGGAAAGGGGGAGAAATGGAAAACTTCTTGTATCGAATGGTATAAAAATTGCGAAGTAGCCCCTCGCTCTCCTCCACTTGTAGCTGCAGGGCAAGGGGAGGGAAAGCTCAACTCTGGCAAGCCTCTTCTATTGCTGAAGTCCAACAAGCCACAGCATCTCCAGAGGGAGAGAAATTCAGGCAAATAAGGTATTACAGGTATGTGCATTTATTTTTGAGCAAAACATAAATTGGGTCAGCTCTCTGGTTTCAGCGTGACCCACAGTGACACAAAACACGAGCATTTCTGATCAAGTCCAATCATCTGCTTCAGTGCTGTAGCTGAGCGATGCTGATCTTCCCATGTAAACCTAACCTAGCTTCGCCTGCAGCAAATCTTGAATTTACGGCTTAACTACTTCCCTTAAGTAAACATACCACTGCCTGCCTGACCCTCCTATTAGGCTTGCCCTGATATCCAAGCTAAATGCGTCCTTTCGATTCGAACCCATATTTTCTTCCTAATTGTATCATCTGCGTCCATTAAGAACAATTTTTCCCCATCCTGTATTTCAAAGCACATAAGCAGACTCCCCTGAATCCCTGATTTTTGTTTGTTCAGTTTAGACTAAACAAATCAACTATTTTTACTCTCTCTGTGTGGTTGGTACTCTCAAGACACTACAGCATTTCTTTTACCCTTCTTTGAACCCTCACCATCTAAGATATAACATATGCTGTTAGATAGCTAACATATGCATGAGTTCATCCAGGGTTAAACAGGATTGACTGAATTATGGACACTGAACACCGTTAACAGTGATCTTGACCAATCTGACTATTTTTTAAAGTTTATTTATCGCCATATGAAGACAATTCTGTCTTGCAATTTTGCAGAAATTCCCAGAGCCAGAATAAGTGGTTCCCATATGCAACTTTCTCTCCTTTAAGCTTGATTTTGTGATTTTTTTATTTTTCCCAATAATACAACTGAAAACAATTTTGCTCAATTTAAAGTAGTTAAAACTGTTTGGAAATGTTAAATGCATATTTCCATCTACATAGGAAATTTTGCTCTTATTTCCATACAAATATATTGCCTTAGAACCTTACGACAGGAATTTGTACTTATTTTGAGGTTGGGCATTTGGAGACCTTCTTTTTTCCCCAAAGCATTTTAGTCAACTATGAAAGGAAATCACACGAATTTTAATTCTGGTTAGGCGAAAGTGGGACAGTAAAAACTGTAACAAATGATTTTCTGTCATGGGAGCAACCCTTCCAAACTGCACTTGTATGCAAGATTTTAACATAATACTTAATTAACTCCTTTTTTGGGGGGAATAGGCAGGGGCAGGGGAAGAAGCATTTACTCAGGATGACAAACTCTGATGAAGCATCTGGTTTACAATTCTGCCCTGCTTTTGCTCAGTTTTATAGCTGACCTGATGAAGGCTGAAGGAGGTCAGTAACTTGGCTGAGGTCAAATTAGCTCTTTGGGTTTTGCCTGCCTTCATTCCTTTCTCCATTACGTGGGGTGACTTATAAGAAGTTGAAAAATATCTGAGAAGATAGTACTTTCCAATATCAGTCCAGAAAAAGAGAGAAAGAAGTTGAAAAATTATGACCCAAAAGAGTCTCTCCATGGTGGAGAGAAGTTTTCTTCTGAGAGACCTCACTGGTGAGTCTTCTCAGCGATGCGTAAATATACCAACAGGGAAGTTTCCAAAAGCACGACAACACTACCAACTGGAAAGGGTGCTTACTTTAGATCAACCATACGAATACGTAGCAGAAATCAAATATAGAAAGCAAAATAACACCTGACTCATCATCTTCACCCTCACCTAACTTCTTCTCAGCTAATTTCAATGCATGCCACAAAGACAGTAAATATTTAAAGAAGGAGGAAAATAAGGCACAAAAAATGGGGAATTACTCTACAGCTCTCCCAGCAGGACACTAACAGAGAGAGACAGAAACAAGCTGCAGCCAGTCCCAACCACTGGACTCTGACTCTTACATACACACAGATCTTCACATGTCCATCTTCTACACTGATACTGGTCGCCAAGTCGTGTTTGGAAGTAACCCAAGTTTTCCAATGCAGACTCCCATCAATAGAATATATTTGGATCATTTCAAACATAGAATAGATCCAGCTTGGAAGAAATTCAGCCAAGGACAACAAAATTCAGGCAAGGCTCAAAATTCAGATCCCTTTTCTAAGGATAATGGAAAACAAATTGCTCCATATCACTAATATTCTGTTGCCTTCTCAGCTCAGATACCTCCGCACACTGAAGATACATGAGAAAGAACAGCAAGATGATCAGAAATTTAGCAGTTTTCTTCAGTTGTTCAAGCTGAGGTAAACATAAATTAATAGGACAAAAGAACAACACAGGGCTTATCTTTTTTAAAGCAAGCATGCAAACAATTTGTATGTCCAAGATAAAAGAATGTTCTCCAGAGAGGAAAAAACCAATATCATGAAAAAGAAATGGAAATAAAAATCCCTTTAGTTTTAATTATACAAAGCTAAGGTTACCAACGAAGCTCAGGAATATTTTTTACCTGTGAAAAGACAGCTTCCCTTTCTTTAAAAGTTATCTCTTTCCAAAAGCTGAGCAGGTACCTTAAATTCTGACAAAATTTCTCGTGCCGTGAAGACAAAAATGCCTTACCAAGATCATGTGACCGGTGGAGATGTCCATGTTGGACTGGACTGGCTCCTCGCACCAGGATGATGTGCTGCTCCGGGCCGAGGGGCTGGGAATGGGCCCATCGCTAAATTGTGAGGAAACGCTATTTATTCGAGAAGCATGCAGGGGCTCCGGGCGATCAGATGTTTTCACTGCCATGCGCTGACGGCATAGCTCCTAGAGAGAGAAAGAGGAAGAAACAACCTACGGTTAACAGTAATTACAGGATACAGTCTACTAAAGACATATGATTTACAATATGTTTCCAGGGCTGGAAGTGTTTTCCCCCTCACTGCAGTGATTTTTTGGAGGCTGTCTGTTCTGTTAGGCACATCTACAAAGAAACACTCAATGAAATTACTATACAATGACTACCCTAACCTTTCAAAAGTGTAATTATGACTGCACGCACATCTCCTTTTAGATAACCAAAAACAATATTTTGGAGCTCGACTTCTCTAACAGATAGCCTTTTTTCCCCCTAATATTGCCCCGCGTTCTGCGAAGCCACTTTTGAATTGCACAACCTCCTGAAGTTAATGGGGTTGCACGGGAGTAATTGAGAGCGCTGCTTGGCCCTGGATATGCAAACTCAGCAAGCTCAAGGCAACTGAATTGATGTGCTCTCCAGTATAAATCCTGGTTGATAGATGCCTCATTTCTCTTCATTAAAATAGCAAACTCACAACACTTCCTCCCTGATGTGGGGCAGAGAGGATGAAGAATGACGTTAACGAAGAATAAAAGCAGAAATCTGTCATTGTATTGTTTAAGCAGCTTTGGCGAAGAAAGAAAATTCAAGCTATCACACACGCTAATGCAAGCCGTGTTAAAACACCGAAATAGATCGCACTGGGAATACGTATTTTCAGTTGCTGCCCTGCATAGAATTCACGCAAAAATACAGAATTCTGGTTAGGTAACAGAAAATCCTGCTGGTAAAACCAACTCCTTACAGTACAAAATTCTGACTCTAATGGGATAAACAGACCCACAGTTAACACCGTCATTGTTATAACGCTTTTAGAATCAGCTGTGTGGGGTGAAATCCCAGACAGTATAATAAAATTATCATTTTTTAACATATGTCTATTGTCCATGAGAGATACTTGGCTGCCTGTGGCGCACAGCAAGACCAGCTAGTCCATAGTATCTGGACATATTGCACACGCGGTGTGGTTACACATTTGTCTCATATTACTCATTCTGCACAGACGAGTACTAAGAGCACAGTCTCCTGCCTCAGGCTAACAAAATAATACAGTCTGAAGAATTCATACTGTTGAAATGCCATGGCTTCTGTTTTCTTATTCATTGATAATATAGTTGCAGCCCAAGTGCCATCAGTAGGATGATCTGAGAACCTCCATATATCAAGTGCAATAAAATCTCCTTTTCAGACAGGAGTTAGAAAGATAATTTTAAGACTATGTTGTTTTGTTTTTTTTTTTTAACCTTGCAAACTTTAGGACACTGAAGAGGGATCCTAATCCATGCAGTAGCAAGTATTCAAACAAACCCACTAAAACCATTATATTGAGTCTCCTCTTGCCACCACATGGCAGTGATTAGAGACCCCTCCAAACATTTTCTTCTACCAAAGCTTCTGTTTGACTTGCCATTAGAGATGCTTATGTGGAATTTTACTATTTTATGGTGTGCAATACATTATATATATATATATGCATGTACAAATTAAGATACACTGAGACAAAATTCGTATCATATATAAACAGGATATATTTTGTTGTCTATTAAAAAAATACAGTCAACAGAAGTTTGGGAAGCACAGATTACTCCTTGTATGTGGTGTCAGTTGTTAGAATAACTGTACGGACTGTCCCAAGTGAAACTTCTATCTGACTCCATCACTGCATTTTGTATATTTATTAATTTCATCCATGCCATGTAAGAATTTTTCAGATTTTTACAAAAAGTAAGTTTTTTTCCACACTTGACTAGAATGTTTTCTGTCACTTGGTACCTTCGTTACTTCCTACTGACCTTAACAGGAAAAATATTAGGAAAAAAAATTAAACTTCAAAAAGATTTTGAAATTGAGTCACATATATTAGTGTTAGATAGGTCAGTTAAACTATCAGTATTAAAAACAAGAATTTTTAATAAAGGGAATAATGTTATTGTATTTCCTTTCTTTAAATACAGGGACAAAGAAAAAAACAATCTCCTTCTTTTCTCTGAAGGATCACACACATCATAAGAAAAGATAGTAATAGTCCAAAATGGCTATTACTAACCTCAGAACAACCTTGAGGTAGTGTAATTTCAAATCCCTGCTTTTAGCAGATTTTGGGAAAAGTGTAACAGTGCGGAAACTTTTTAGACAGAAAAATAAATCTACAGAAAACCAAAAAGCTGTTCAGATGTTTAGATATCAGCCATTCTCAGAGGGAATGGTTTACTGGACTAGGCAAAAGTATAATAAGTAAAGGTATAAAAATATGTAGTCTATCACATAACTGCTAAAAGGATGTGTCTTCTGGCTAGCATGCCATGTGGCGTAGATACGAATTTATTATATTCTAATAGACATCCTGCCACTTGACTCACCCCAACTCTGTGCTAACAATAGCATTTGTACTCAAACAGGATCTTTGTTTTTAAGTTGATCTGTTCCTGCTGCTCATATCCTGCCTCAAGTCATAATCTTCTGCTTTTACAAGTGGTTGCTGTGGAAAGGATTATAGACGTCTGCTAACAAAAAAGAATTGGGATCAAGTGAACTCTAACAAATTAATATACCATTTTTACGCAAATGATAATGACAAAAGAAGCAATATTATAGCCAACTGGTTCTGGAGTAGATTAACCTCCAACTAAAAAGAATGTTTTGGACACAAAGTATTTAATATGTTACTAAGAAATGTTCTTTTAAAACTAAGTTTAACATGTTCAAGGTTCTCATGAAAGAAGGTAAAGTTGAGAAACAGAAAACCAAATATAAATGATTTAAAAAAAAAAAGTAACCTGATCTCAAATATTAACATATTTCTTTCCTGACATATATGGAACCAAAACAATTAGTCCCAGAACTGTTGTAACTGTCAAATACCTTAAACAAAGCAACCACGTCACTGCACACCGCTATAAAAAATGTTTAATGTAAACAGGAAGGTCAAATCATAGTTGTAGCAAAAACACCACTGAATTTCTTGATTGGTGTTTTAAATCTCCAAGACAATGGGTTTTCCCCTGCCTGTAAACAGAAGTTTTTTGTTTGAATTTATTTCCAGATTGGTCTAATGGCCCTTGACAGCTCTTCCTTCCCCCACTCCCAGCCAGCCCAGCCCAGGCTGAGGAACCTGACCCATCCCCACGTGCACGTCAGCAGTCTCAGGACACCTACAGCTTCTGCTTCTTTCAAAGCCACGTCTCTGTTAGCCCAACCATTTCAACTCCCAGCTGGGTTTTTAGCCTAGCGCTGCAGGGATAACAGAGTTAACACCACCACATATAAAAGCTTTGATGCATGGGGCGTTTTGGGGAGCCAGATGGGTTCCTCCAGGACATATGGACTAGGGAGGTCCAGCTCAGAGCAGGGAAATGTCTAAATGTGGGATTTGGGTTTGCTTCATCCTTGAGATGGTCAGCAATGTCCCCTTCCTATGAAAGGCATTGGGCATAGCGGGATCTCAACGTGTGGGGTGTTTCACACCGGGTGCTCTCAGGGAAACACCATCCCTGGGCACTTACAGAGGTGGCATCACTTCACAAGCACACAAAGCCCTAGATGGTTAAGACCCTCATTAATATGATATTTGTTACCTGTACTCTACTCTGCACGCTCAGGTATGCTCTTCTCCGCTCTCCAAAATCTTTACTCTCATAAGCATTTAGCAAATCAGCCATCTACCAAACCACAATTAGAATTTAAACTTGACTAAGATGTCAAAGCTGCAAACTGTGAGAATGACACGAGCTGTATTTCTGTATCGTTTCAGCACGTACACCATTAAAAATATTCTCTAAGAATGAATTCAATTTACTGCTGCACTTCTATATTTAGTCGAGTGGCTGAGGCTATTTCTGCCGTACTGCGACTCAGTAATGTCTAGCCGTTGTTTGTGTATAGTTCGAGTGCCATTCTTCATTTAAAAACATCATTTACACCTAAAAAAGCAATCATAATGCATACAGTGAAATATGAAGAAATGATCCTCCTGACCCTTCGGGCTACGATCTAATGGATGGGTTGGACGTAAACATTTATTTAAAAGGTAATTTGAAGTTTATGACATTATTTCCCATCACATGGGAATTGCTATCATACTGAGGCACTTACTCTGTTTTTTATTTCCCAACATTTATTATCAAACTTATGTGGTGGTCACATGCAGTATATAATGGAAAAGTAATATCGCTGTGTGACAAAAAGTGCCATAACCAAGATAAATATTCTGTAAATGAGTTCAAAGTACACCACAATGATCATCTGTAGAGAGCTTTTTATTTGAGACATAATTGATAACCTTAAACAAACCATAAACAGTGTTCTCAGAAAACCCCTGGACCTCTTCCAATGAGGTTTTAAAGTGTTCCTAATACTTGGTTGTCCTCAGAAAGACAGGGAGAAGCACGAAGCAACAATTATTTCCTCAGGTACAACAAATGGATTTTCAAATCCATACAGTCTACTTGTGAATGAACCACACTGCGGCATAAATTTATTTTATCCACATTTAAAGGGCCTTAAGAGACTTCTTGCGCCTAATGGACAACAACCCACATGGATGGAGAGCCAGCATTACCACTATGTTTTGTTAGATGGGTCTCTGAACTTGAAGAGATGAGTAAGAAACTCCTCTCAACCAAGGAGGCATCAAGTCTGTTCAGAAATGAGCCCCACAGTTACTGCCCAGTTCTGGTTTAGAGATGCAACCTGCTTACCACCAGAAGTGTTAGGCCACCCCTTCTGGATGTCCCCAGCCAGTGACGGCAGCGGCATTTGCTGCCACTTGGCTTCATGATGCACAGCAGCCACTGGTGTCACAGAAGGGCAAGACAGCAAACAATAATTTGGAGAAATTTTTATCTTCCATCAAGTTCAACCAATACAGTAGGTATCGGGAAATCCATTAAGACCACAGAGTTTACTAAAACGTTTGGTTTTGGAGAGAAATCTATGTATACACCCTAGTAAGGGCTAAGAGTATAGGCAAGCATGGAACTAAAACCAGCTGGAACTGAGGCTTGAATGGTCAATATTGAATCTTTTCCCTTGTTTTATTTGCAAAAATAGAATTTGAAAACCTCAGGGTGGCACGTTACAAGCAGGAGACCCGACCTGAGCATCCCGGTTAAGAGATGGCCAATGTGCACCTCGGCTTTCCACTCATTACTCTTAAAGATGAGCCACTCCACCTCAAAGCTGCCTCCAGAGAGGATGTTGCTGTTTATTAAAATATACCTACTTAGTGCGAATGCCCTGTGCAATATCTTCAGGTAGTCCGAGTCCAGCCACTGACCACCGCACGTGAATCATTCTCATCCAGCTGGTTCCAGGGGCATTATAAATGAAGTTGTTCAGTCCAAAGTAAATGAAAATAGCTTCATATCTGAAATACTGCTCTTCTTCCCCAGTCACATTCACCTCAGATCTGCTTAATAGGAGCCTCAGACCTGAGGGAAATTCCAACTTTCCAGTTTATTTAGAAAAAGAAATACAATTTCATTACTATATCTTAATGAAAGTAATCTATTTTTGTAACTGATCCCCAAATTTACACAATTCCAAAAATAAAGTCCAGGGAATAGGCCTAACGTTTCCTCGCTTTTAAAAATCTTTAGCTTAACAAATTCAAATGGAAATCACCTGAGCTAGTCCAGAAACAAGTGTGGCACAATTATTTTCAGAATTAACAAAATATAAGAGAGAATAAACCCTTCCATGGTAAAATTATTAAGAAAATGCAGAGACATTAGACAAAGAAATTACTGTTTATTAAAAGTGATAGCTGAGTGTACACCAAGCCCTTTCAACCTGATCTGCCTAATATTCTATCAGAAACAAATCTGCTTAAGCAGGCATGATCACAACAGCAGTGTATGCATTTTACATGTGAAACAAAATTGTTTTGTAGAAAGTTTAAATTAAAAATGCTAACTATTATTTCTAAAGGATTCAAGGCTATACTTTATAATAAAATATATAATGAAAACTAAGAATGTATGTAACCTTTTATATGCTAGGTATGGAAGAATAAGATCTTTAAAAATGCTTTTCTTCTCAGCTTTAATACACTTCATTAAATAGTAGCCTCACTTTCCTTTAAATTAAGGAGGCATTATTCACAGGATGAGCTGAGGTCTGCACGTACAGCATGGATTTAACTGTTCTCCTATGCATGCAGTCATAACACAGTGAGATTTAAAAGATGAAAAAATAAGGTAAGCTCATTTTTTTAAACAAATGAATCTAGGACGACAAACATCATTATTCTCTAACTAAATTTGCTTAGTGTTACTACAGGGTGAAGCTAAAGTCATTTGGCTGCCTTTGTTTTGCCTTTGCATGCTTAATATGCTTGCAGGTGTTATAAATTTAACTTTAACTTATTTACTGTGTTTATAGCTCTGGGGATAATTACAGCTTTATTACCATTTATTTTTGAGTTATTGAAACATACTTGCAAGCTGTAGTTTCATTTTAACATACTTTTTGTCCAGGAGTAAAAGAGCTGTTTACATATGTGGATTATTTGTACATATATTTTCTATCCTTGCCAGAAAAGGCAACTGCTGAGATCAGTGTGCCTTCAGAAGACGAACAAAGGGAGATACTGGAACAATGTTTGAGAGTAATATTTTGAAAGACACAGCACCAAACGTATCATTACATATCCATACTCTGTACAATTCATATTTATCTAGACTTGTATGCAATAGATCTTGGGAGAAAAAAAAAAAAAAAGAACGTAAACTGTATTTATTTGATTGTCAGTACAGCCTTAGCCTGTCCAGTTCAGTTTGCTATCTGCCCTCTCATACTGCACCACCCTCTGTCTATCTGGATATAACTCTGAGTCTCAGTGTAGGGGTTTTGCTTTGTTTGGTTTTTAAATGACCTAAAAGGCAGGGCTGCTGTTTCTCTTTGAGAGCATTGCAGTCAAACACAGGCTTGAGACTCATTTTCCTAATAAAACCCCAATTTTTATTATGCTCTGTGAAATTAAAAATGTCAATTATTTTAGCATTGTGAATGTTTCCTGGTGGTGACTCATGTAATTACGATTCCCCTTTTTTCATGTACACAAAGAAAGTAGAGGCCATGCAGGAGGGGAAAGGCAAAGAAAACATGGCTATCTTACATGGAAAATTACTCTTCCTTTATTTGTATTTATTTGTTTTATTCCCTCTCTTTAAATTCAAGCATTTGCACAGTCTTATCCTACTAAATCAAACAAACAAAAAGCCATCACAGTCTTGTACACATCTCCCGAAGTCCCGTAGACATGAAAATTTCTGTCTTGCACAGAACCGAAGACACTGACTATGCAATACAGCTTTAAGGAAATAGTTCTACTTTAATTCTTTCAGTAACCTCTCATCAATGAGGTAGACATCTAAATAGCCCAGAAGCTCCTGAAGGAGGGAGAGGTCTTTCACATGGCTCGTGTCGCCAAGGAAGACGTGACGGCATAGGTCTAATGATATTTCCCTGAAATAACAGTAGTGTGTTTTCCCTGCTATCCATGCCAGGAAAGCACAGGCATCTTTGGGGATAATACTGCTTTCCAGAGGATCAGTGAAATTTGAAGACCATGTCTAGGTTACTCTACTGGGGATTTTTTTCCTATACAAAGATACAAGAGACCACTCTAACTGGGACTGTGTAAGTGAATACGACAGGTTATATCCTTGATTTCTAAAAGAAGGAAGAGTTTTATGAAACAGATGCCTGACTTAACATGGCTGCAGTATGCTGGAGTTTACAGATAGAAGATATACGAAGAAAGTTCATGTTTCTTTAAACTGATTTGAACTGGTATTTTCCCTGCATAATGACATCATGGTCATAATGACATCATGGTGGTTTCCCTCAGGATTTAAAGAGACTACCTGGATGCCTCCAAGGAAACCAGGGACTATTTCTAATAGGAAAGATCTGCAAACCCTAGACCTGAAGTTGCCTGAGATCTACTCCTGTAAAAGCACCTAGGTTTTTCTCAGGGTGTCCCTGACAGTGTCTGAGCATTACTGGTCTTGCAATTCAGACAACTGTAATTCTGGAAGCAGTACGATATGAGATTGACCTACCTGCCACAAAAAAAAAAAAAGAAGGAAAAAAAAAAAGAAAAAAAAGGAATATATTTTTTTGGTTGTTTCAACCAATGTTGGTTTCTAAATTGCATTTCCCACATTTCAGCTGTGGTTGCATCTAGCGTTTTACAAGTATATGGTAAGTATGAAGCTGGGAGAGGAAAGATTTCTTAAGGTGTAACTAGACAGAGAAAGATAATGAGTAAAACAAACTTCACCTTTTCCATATTTTGTTCATCTTAACTAACTCAAATACAGGCTCATGAGGGCACAGCTGCTTCTTAATATGAATTTGCACAGTAAATTCACCACTAGCACAGCGAGAGCCATACAGCACAGTATGGGTTACAAATAAACCGTAGTAATGATTGAATTAACCTGAAAGGCCATGCAGAACCATGTGCAAATTCATCATGTATTTTGACTTTGTCTAACCCACCCAAAGCCCGACCAGCTTCCAGCAGATGCCTGCGCTCTAAAAGATAACTGCCACAAATGTTTCCTTTTCCACTCCCAGCGTTTATAGTTGCCTGGGGCCCAAAGCAGGCAAAAAATGCAGTCCCAAGCCAGCTGTAGTTTCTCAGGAAAGATATACATTAAGGCTGTGTAGTCCACTATTTTATTGCCCTGCAGGACTAAAAATGGGAGATCATTTCTGCTAGAAGTAAGAATTCCCAGCTCACCAGCAGGACTTAGCATGCACTTCTACCTCGGAAAGAAACAAACATATAGCCACAAGTTTATGTCTAAAAATGTTATTTTACTCCATTGCAAAGATTATTATTGCTTCTCCTTAAGTCTGTGTAACTGTATTCATGGTAACAGAGGTACTAAAAACAGTCAGAGAAACACAAAAAGAAGTCCTAAAACCTTCTAAAAACCTCAAATACTTTTTCTTCCTAGAAGGTGGCTAAACACGTAAGAAGTGATGCTGGGATAAGGAAGTATTTATCAAGGATGGCCATCAGCGACAAATTTTTTTTCATAACGTCATCTATCATGACAGTTGAAATTGCCAGTCATTACCCTCTCCTGATTTAAAAACTAAAGTCATTGCTTTCCGCCCATTCCCCACTGAAAATAAAAATGAAATCACTCTTTTAACTCTGCTAGGAAGAACAAATGCAAATTTTGTGAACGAGGACACAGTGTAAAAAGAAAAGGATCTATAAAGCACAAAGCTGCCAGTAAGTCAGAGCAGGTTATTATGAGCAAAAACTTGGTAATACAGAGAAAATCTCCTAAACTATGGAGAAAAACAGTATGTATGAGTTCCATCATGTCTCTGAGAACAGACACACACACAAAAGTCTTCAAGGATTAAAAATGTTGGTCAATATTTCTAGACATTCACTTTATAGTTACAGGAGAGACTGGAAAAACTGAGAGGGTTTTTATACTCAGTACTGATGGTCAGAGATACAGGGAGACTTCACATTTTGGAGAAAACAGCAACAACAGCAAAAATGCACGTTCCTCTTGGGCTCTCCCCTGCCTCTCCGTACAACTGTGCTCTCAACCGCATCACAGGCACTGCCCGCCTGGAGGAGAGCTGCAGACCTCCCTGCCATCCTTGACCTGCCATGGCACTGCTTACAATAAATACCCTGCAGCAGCAGCAAGGAGTTAATGTGTGTGTTTGCTTTCAAAGAAAATAACTTCCTTGGCCATTGCTGAAGCTCCTGGGTTTCCCTTTGCCAACTCGCGCGAGCACAGGGGCTGTTAATGCCACCCCAGACCTCTCCACCAGGCACCGGTTTGTCTGCAAGGAGCGCCACGGGAACACTGCAGGAGAACACATACAAGGCAGGCACATTCCTAAAACGGTCACATCTGAACTTTGGATTATTTTAAGACCTGGGGCATGAAGTTACAGACATCTTCTAAAACATCATCAGCTATTTTATTACCTAGAATATTTTTTCTCACGTGCTTCTTTGGTTTTTGAGATTCCTGCTTACAACTTGTGCATCAACAACTTCCTGCAGAAATAGTGTTGCATGTTGCAGTTGTATTATGCAGATAGCTTTTCTTCTATTAGTCTTTTATTTTATGTGTTTAATATAACTGAATGTCTTTGCCCTGGTGCTAGACAGAAGACAGAATAAGAGTTTCACTCTTTCTTCAGTTCCTCATTTTACATACTTTTTTCCTTTTCTACGCTGCCACTTGTTACTGTTTTGGAAGAAATAATCTGTCTTTTCAATCTCTCTTCATATGAGTTTTCCATGCCCTTAATCATTCTTGTCACCTTTTCCTCACTTCTTCTATTTCTGCAGCGTTCCTTCGGCAATGGAGTGACCAGCACTCACAGAAGCCTCAAGCATTGATTTATACTTAATTAACTTCTAAAGCCCTCAAACAAGCAAACAAAATTATTAGTCAGCAATGCCTGGAGAGCCATTGGGTTGACCCAGACCTTCAAAAAGAAGCTGAAATTTGGAACAGCTTGCTAGGCAACCCTTCTGTATGTTTTAACTTCACACCCAGGAGCTTTCCAGTGAGGTTAATTAGGAATTGCAGCTCTTTATTTCACTCTTGCGGGTGACAGTATATGGAATTTACATGCTCACATTCCCATTTTACTGTACGTATTATTTCCCCAGAGTACAGAGGGAGATGCTGTATGACATAATTTCACTATATAACATGAATTTACATATGTAGATTGTTCTTGCTCCTAAAACTACATTCAGGTCCATCACATTTCTCCTCGGATCTTACGTGGATAGCCAGCCACTGACATCTTTCACTGTGATCCACTACAGCAAAACCTCTTCCAGCAAACCACACCATCTCACTCCACATGAGGCATTTTTCTTTCACAGGAAGCCAGGATGAACTCCAGTTAAGAAGCTGGAAAAAGGTAAAATCCAAGTTTCTTTTCCCCACACTGTCAGAAAAGCAGCAGCATACTGAATTTTTCCTTTTCATCTTTCCCTCTTTCTTCTATTCATAGTGGGAAAGATCAATATTTCTCCGACGTGAATATTCTGCCTGATACATTTTTGAAGATTAGGGGGATGTTCAGACCAGCAGTACTAGAAAATGGGTAGGGTTGGTAGTTATGGATCTACTACAGCCCACTTCAAACCATATACCTCTGCTGTTGTCTGACAGCACAACCAAGGAAAAGCCTTCCCACCTGCGTGAAATGCATATATCTCCATGTTAGGTAACATTTGATGAGAGGAAAGGGGGTGGCTTTAATCAGCCAAGGTAAGCCTGTAAACTCAATACCAAAAGTGAGTTTCATCATGATAATGATGAGCTGTTCCCACTTTGGAGAGCAAGATCAGCCACTCCTAAGATCTCTGAGATGCTGCCAGAACAGAGTTCTGCAAAGCAGCAGCACTCCTATGTAGAAGGAAAAAGCAGGAATCGTCAAGAAGCCTGCAACAATGTTAGCTAGACAGGAAAACAGAAAAATAAAAACTGCACCAAAAATTAATAGGATTTTATCAGTATGAAATATTAAAAATTTAACAAACTATTTCCCTGATCAAAATCTGTGCTGGTTCAGAACGCAGTCATCTCAAGCAAATATCAATAAAACATCACTCATTTGTCTTTGGCAAAAAGTCTAGAAACTGGTCAGCAAAGCTTAGAGAAAACCTCATGCATTTTCTCCTTTCGATAAGCCACCTACACTAAATTTGATTTTCTCCAATTCAAAAGCTATTCTCTCCCATCCCCCTCCAAATTAATTTTGCTTCTTTGAAGAATTTAACTTCTAGGAGTGTTCTTCTACAGTCTGCTTCTTCAGTCGTGGTTTAGTTGTTTTGTAAGAATACACGTGATGAAAACTGGATCTGCATGCTGAAAGCTGAGAACCTGAACTGGAAGATGAAGAGCTGAAGGAATGCCCCAGCGGACTTACCAGACA
>NW_008825285.1:1402896-1411624 GCF_000699105.1 Pygoscelis adeliae | reverse complement strand
GCAGTGACATACACTGGTGCTACGAGAGCTTAGAACCTGCAATAGCAAAAATCACAGTACAAAGAAATCAGCTGAGCTGTCTCGGTCCTTTACTGTACCTTGCTGGTGTGCATTAACCCAATCAAATTTTCTTTTACTGTTTCTTAAACTGCTAGAAAGCATTTAGATCTCTGTTGTGCATGTAAATATATGAAAAGGAAAACATCTTGGATAGGAGGTCCTCATCCCTGGAGCTGTAGCTTTGTCCCTGTCGAGAAGAATGAAATGAGGCCTCTTGTCCAGTCAACATAAGTCACATCCTCAACATCCAACTCTTTGTACTTCTGCACACAGGCCACCCATGGGTGCCCCTGCCCTCATATGTCACACACACTCCCGAGGCTGTTTGAGACACCAGCTCTCGTGTGTGCCTTTGGGAAGATTGGAGCAATTGAGCAGCATGACCCAGGAGAGCTCCAGTCTGCTCTACCCAAACTTCTTCTCTTATAGTTTATACCACAATAAAACGAGCGAAACCATCACAGTCCATTCCAGAATATTCAACTTTGCAACATCACTGCAAGAGCTGCACAACAGGGCTACAGACAGGGGAAAGTTGAGGATTCGAAACCTACTTTTGTTCATCTGTCCCTCAAAACAGCCAAGTCAGTATGGGTTTACCAGCGTGAAACGTTAGATGGCTGCGGTCAGCTTCAAATCCTTCCTAAGGCTAAGCACAAACACACAGTGCGGAAAGGACAAGAGATCCCTGAAGCTGAGATCTTGCTGGCTTTGGGCAGGATGCGGACCTGCTCTGCCAGCACACTGCCGAGCACAGCACGTCTTCCCTGCCCACATAGAGAAGGAGAAAGGAAGCGACCCTGCATTCTACACTCCTCTTCCCTTTCACTGCCCACCGTGTGAGACCAATGTGCAGGATGAGCAGATCTACCCAGAAGAAAGCAGTAAGAAGAATGCTCTACAGACTTCAGAGAATAAACTGCAACCTGTTCCTGCTCGCAGGCAACATGGTCCTACAAGAACCGACAAACATCATCTACAACAGTTCCTTACGTACACAAAATTAACTTCTACTCTCTTCCAGAGAACACGACCCTGATACAAGATTTGTTCTACAAATAAAAAACCTTCCCAGTTAAAAACTTTTAAAAATATTTTTTTTTTCTTCTAGTGCAGCACTCTGAGGGAATATGAAAGGCTCAGCAAGCCAGATCACGGTGTTAGCTGCTGAGCGTTCAGAGAATATACAATAGAGGAATGTGTCAAACCTGAAACATGATAACAGAGCTGCTTCAAAAGAAAAGGGAAAATCCTAAAACAGAAAAAAGGGCAGAAGTGTGTAGGAAAGACAGGCCTGATTATCCTCTACATTACATCAGAAAAAAATGCCACTGAAGACAGTATAGTTATTCCAGAAAGAAATCAGGACACTTGAGATGATGTACTGCCTGGGACTGCAGATCAAATATTCTCCAGCCCATTAGGCAAGTCTGTGGTTATCTTCGGCTTCTTTATAACGTACAGGCACTGGGACATAATCAATTTACCAGAGGGAGACAATCCATTGTACTTATCCAGAACCAGCCCACGCTCAGCTGGCAAACAGCCCGCAGCACGGCAGGGACAGGCGGAAGGGGCGCTGAAGCAGGAGCAGGATGCTTGGGAGCGGGAGCCCAGACCTCGGCGGTCCAGGACGGGGAGTTAGGGCAGGCAGAGCAACAGTAATTCTCACCCTCTAAAACAGGGTGGCCACAGCCAAACTATTAAGAAAAACTGCCCAGTGAATGAATATATGTCTTTTTCTTGGCCTGTGCTAACTGTACTGAGAAATTGTTTGGGAGAAAGTTGGGTGGCTTGGCCTGAAATGGTGTCAGGGCCATCTGAACAATTTACTGGTCTAATTTACCAGGCGAGATGCAGCCTACAAGTCCAGAGCACCGCCAGCACATTTCTAAGAAATGCCTGTTTGGGTAAGGACTCTGGATTTCCCAGTAATTAAAAATGAGTCACTAACTTAATTTCCCCTCCTACTATTTTTTTCTTAGCATTTGCTTACATCCTAAATACACAGAAATTATACTGCAAGATGCTTGAAGCACCTTTGTCCTTGCTCCACAAAACACCAAGCTCAAACACCATATTCTTTAGACAGAGAAATATAAACAAAGTCGGGTAAGGGGAGAGGGTCGACATCACCTTCTCTCTGCCACTTTGCACCAGTCCGATGCAGATAAACAGCCAACTACATGAAGAAGATGGTTTGTATTACTCAAATCTAAACCCACATGGCACCTTCTTATCCAAGCACTCCAGGAGTTGCGTGTATACTAATTTTCTTTTCATGCCTGCAAAAACCCTCTCTCTCCACCTGCCCGCTCTAATGTAAAGCGTATTTTACTCAAAAGTGTAGCTGCACTGCCACTGCTGCAGCAGCCCCGGACCTGAGCTGCGAAGGTAAAACATTCTCTGGTCAAGGCATGTCCATTTCTCCAACACTGACTAATTTACAAAAGTTACTTTCTTAAATAGGAAAAGCTTGGAGGAGAGCTATTCGTAACAAGCCCAATAAGCCTCTTTCACACAGCCAGCGCAGCTCCCCTGAGGCTGCCCCACTGCTGGGGCCGTGCGTGGTGGAGCACCGGGCAGAGCAGGGGAGGAGGCGATGGGAAAGCACTGCTCCTCGCAGACGGACAAGGGAAGCTCAAATACAGATTTCCTGAAGTGCCCTCTGAAATCTGTGCCACTGAGCTTCAGCACTTAAAATGGGCATTTCTCATTAAGCGCTATTTTGAAGTTGATTTTAAATGCTAGGGGTATGATTGATAACATACCCCTATTTATTTATACCCCAATTTATCAAACAGGCATGTTTCATAAATCTCTGTTGATTTATAAATTCATACAGTATTTTGAAATGCTATTTTGAACATTACTACCATTTAACTCAATTTTATGGCTACCACAGGAAGCAAGGTTAGGGAATTACATAGGCCACTGCACCACAGGAATTGTGGATTGTTCTGAACACTAATCAGATAAAAAACAGATTAAAAGTTAAATCCATATTTGTACACCTCCTGTTTTGCCTCATTCTGCTTTGGCTATCCACTGTCTGACTTCAGTGAAGTGTTTAAACATAAGGTAAGCTCTCTTCTAATCACCTGAAAACACTGCCCGCTTCTTTCCTCTCTCCCATGATTGCTATGCATGACTATTGTATAGAATATATATTTTGTACATTGTGAAAACTGTCTCACCTTGAAGTAGAGTGGTTTATGTAACACCATTACATACACTGTATTTGCAGGTTCCTGAGAATTTATTTTAAGACAAAATTCTAATTAAAGATAGAGAAAATTGTTCACAAAATACACAATGAGCAGACTTAAATGGACAAGAACAACTCTTCTAATACATATACCTCCCCGTGTATGTTTTGTTACAAACAATTACAGTTTGTTCTGTTGCTTTACATAGTCACATGAGACGATCTTTTTTTTTTCTTGTTTAATAAGGACACAGGAAAAGAAAAGTTTAAAAATGCATTATGTCCTTTGTTTTCCCAGAAGAAAACACAAGCAAGCCCTTCGTAGTATTCAGCCTTAAGGTAAAATTTTCATCTATACAAAATCCTTACTAAAGGTATTGCTTACTGAATGTTTACTGAATACTCGTGTACTGAATACATCTCATCCTCAGTGATATCTTTTTTGCTTAAGTGTAGTGAGGGTCCTTGAAAATGAAGCAGTTTTACACAGCTATGAGGTAATACTTCACGGTACTGATTAACCCCAGTTTGCCAGCTTACTTTCGTCCCAATACCGATGGTAATTTGAATATTACTGAGAACTTGATAAATAAGAGCAGCAAAATTTTCCTTCACAAAATTCCATTTTCTATGGAGTTGATATACAGTATTGCTATAACGTTAAGGTCTAACACTATAATAACATGTTTGCTTACGAAAGTCAGTCTAGAGTGTAAAATATGAAGCCATATTAGAGGTAATGAATTATCTGTATTTAAACCCACAAAACAGGCATGATGGTTTAGTAGAGAGTATGTTTCCAGTGGATTCTTTCAGTTGGAGCCTTTTAAAAAATTTGCAGCAAAATATTTATTGTAATTGTTGTAAATACTGTGTTCTTAACATCTCTAATAAAAAACACCATCAGGATCAAATCTTTAAAAGCACAGAGGAGTTCTTAGTGGCTTTGAATCCAGAAGGATCATGTAATTAATAAGACTGTATTTGACAAAGGAATATATAATTTTTATATAATATAAAACATGTAATAATGTAGAATTTAACATATAATTTACAATTATGTGCCTGCCAAACCAAGCTATTTGAACAAGTTTTTAAAACAGCTGATGATGTAATCCAGCTGCACTGACAGTGCACGGCTCACGTAACCTTGAATACTTCAGGCAGTTTAAGAAGGAACTTCATTGTAAACAGCTTGGTCTTTGCCCCCTCGCTTTTTAAAGGAAGTTCTTTTGGCTGAGATGAAGGAAAATTAAAAAGAATGCTACTGACATGAAATATTAAAAGGCAGGCTTTCTGAAGCCAGCTTTAGTGCATTTTAACTTTTGCCTTTAAATTCCATTATGGGCAACGTTTTGCAGAGGATTATCAGTGATGCAGAAGACTATGCTCATAGGAAAGTTCTGCAGTGCAAAGTATAAAATATGCTGATGATTTAACACCTCGCACAACCCAGCGTTCCCCACACGGGGGTCAAAAGCCAGGGTTCAGCTGGACTCACAAATACATCACCCTGAATCAAACAGACCATCCCTAAATAGTAGCAGTCACTAACATACGCTCATTACATTAATAAATTGCTCGCTAATGGGAGCAGTGACAAGTTAGATGTGCACTTAGTGGCCCTGTTTGCAGCCCGCCCCCCATGTCTGAAGGCCTGTTTTTCTCTGGGTTATGTTCTAAAGGCTTCAAAGGGCATGAAGAAAATCTGCTCAGTGTTGTGAAATAAATCAAAGAGTGTCTGCTGAAAATTCCTAAAACGCTTTGGCCCTAATCTCCCGGACCAGAGAGTGGGCTTGCAGAATGCTAAACTTGCTTTTCAAAGAAGATCAAAGTAACACGAGCAACAATTAAAAACACGGGTGCAGGTGTGCACATGCGCAGGGGCACCGCGGAGGCAGTAAGAACCTCTTTTTAGTCATCCCTGAATGCTAACGCTGACTTATCTAATCATTACACGTGTGATTTGAAAGGACAGGAGACGTGTTTAAAAGGTACGCAAAAATTGTCTGCCTTTATGTATAAAATGTGTTTTATGCACATGCGACATTTTCCGAGGTACACTATTCCCATTAATTTTGAAAAGCTCCTTAGCCACTGTCTAATTAAACCAGCCTATAATTTTGTTGTTTAGTGATTTGAAGATAAATGAAGTTGCAGTTGTGTATCTACCCTTCCTAGTGTTACTTAGTCTTTAAATAGGGTTTAGTCTCCCAGACCTTGCTTTAACACTTGGAAGGCCAGCTGCTTGCCTTACCAAACCAGCCTGAAGAACCAGACTCACGCCGCTGCCTCTTCAAGTGGCATCGGACTGTTTGGCAGCTTATCAAGGGCACCGCAGAGATTTTATTTGCCTGCTTCAACTTTTAAACGGTATCGGTTGCTCTGCCTAAGACTGGTCACTTCTACCCGCACTTACACAAGAAATAGTCGTGCTAGTAGGTAAGTGGGCTCACACAAGAACTGCTCCTGCTAGCAGGTGAGTGCCCAAGGGAGAGTGACGTTGCATGACAGGCGCTACGCCACCGGCGCGGGGGAGACTTAGCAGCCAACCTGCTATTTCCCTGACAATACGGTTTGTCTGTTTTCCCCTTCTCAAGCTGGTATTTCACTGCGCAAACTAAAAAGAAAAAAAAAAAAAAGCAGCTGTGGGAAAAAACTCTTCGAAGTTCACAGAGTGAGTAAGGAAGGAGTAAAACCCCAGATGAACTCTCCTGGCTGAACTGGGTTAGCATGAAAAATGCTTCTGCTAAATCTTGAAAATTTAGGTCAGTCTTGTTTATGTGAAGATATAAACCACTGACATTTTGAGAAGCATGTGAATCTAAGTGATATTTCAGTGTTCTCTCTGAATCACATTGGGCCACCAGGCCTTTCTAAACCGACCAATTTTTCCCCCTTCAAATTAGTAAAAATAAATCTGAATTGTCACTTAGGCTGTAAGGAGCAACATATTGGAGTATCGTGCTTTGAAGTCTAGTGGCAGCAGCTGCTGAAATATTGCATATTTTTAAAATACACTGCGTTAACCGAGTAGATACTTGGGAAACATTTAACGGAAGAGAACAAAGTAGGTACAATTTTCAAAGCTATCTGCTTTTTCCTTCCCCCGTATTAATACGGGTTACATTATTCCCCTATGAGTTTCAGAGAAGATGAGGAAAAAGATAATTGATGCTTTTCTGAGACCGAACTGATGTTATCCAAAACATGCATCACACCAGATATCCATTACATTTAACACAGCTCAACATAAGGCGATTTTGACAATGCGAGTAGGGCTCAATCCTATTTCTCTTCAAATCCACGTGAATAGTTTATTATATACAGAACCAGGCTCAGTGATTCATTTTGATAAAACGCTACTTAGCAGCATCAAAACTGCCCAAGTATTTTGTCTGCCTATACTGGGGCCTCCTACTGCTGCCATTGAAACAAATGGCAAAATTCCCATTTACTTCCATGGGAGGAGAGCCAAACCCTTAGAAACCTTTGTATTTAAGGAAAAACATTTTTCCTCCCACTCATGACTACAGTTCCCCTGAAAAACCAATGGAAATGTTTAAGAAGTCAGGTGGTTAGGACTGGGCCCGAAGGTCAGGAACAAAGAATATTAATACAGTCTTGCTATTGAAAAACTGAGCAGCATCCTCGAAGCGTCGTTGTTGTTTTTAAACACAAAATGTGACTCTCAGATCTAACTAGGAAGATTTTAAAATATATATAAATCTGGGAAGAAGAAATGAAGCACACATTTCATTTAGTGTCTGGATTACAGATTCTTATTAAACAAACCAGAGCTCATTATAAAATCAATATCAACTTAACCACTATAGTCCCAGGAGAAATGGCAAAAAAGGTCACTCCAAGAAATTCAAACAATTTTCCTCCTGGAAGGGCACGATTTTAATTACAGATACTATTAATTAGAGCTGTCAGTAGGAAGATTGTCCTGTTAATTATCACAAATTCAGTTTCAAGTGTGATTTTGGAACCTGGAGGGCTTTTTTTTTTTAAATTAAGGATTCCTGTATTCACGTTTAATGGAAGAAAAAGACTACCTATTGCTTCTGTGCTTTAAATAAGTCAACCGCAAGTTCCCTATTAAAACCAAACAAAATATTTATGGCCAATAAATATTGGCTGATAATTGACTGATCTGACAAACTGCTGTTTTGGTCACACTTTATCCTGGAGGACACTCCTTTTTCCCACTAGAAATGCTCTTGCTTTTGCTCTCTTCCTTTGGAAGTCATTAAAGATGTAAAGATTTTTTTTTTTTCTTCAGTAAACATTCCATTTAAACTGAAAACCATTCCTGAAGATGCTAATTGTTACAGAACATTCATATTTATCATTATGTACTAAAATCTCCCTGGACCCAGCCTGTGGAGACGTACTTAATACATTACATCTTTAACATATAAGAGGTACAGGCAGATCCAAACTTTGCGAGGAAATATGAGTTTATTCCCGTATGACTCCCAGCTGCCAATTTGAATCTATCTCAGCTCCAGAATACAGAAAGGCCACAATGTCTGATCCTAAGCAGAACAAGAAGGGAAAATAAAACTTGACAGAAGAGTGCCATTGGCGAGACCCTGTGGGTGCACAGCAGACACGGCTACTACAGCAACAATGTTTACACATTCTTGGATTCTTTTTCCTGGTCACACTCCAAATATTTTGGGATAGCAGACCAGAGCAGTGTGGTGTATGACCGTAACACATCCATTGCCACACCAATAACACACCAAGAAATAAGTGCCACGATCTAAAACAAACTTCAGGAAGATGCAGAGTGTCTCTCCACCCAATACTTTCGAAATTGAAAGAGAAAGCCTGAGGTTTCTGATTTATTTCAGGAAATCTGAGCGCAGCCCTCCCGTATTACTAGGTACACATCTGCTACCATTGTTCTCCCAGAACCAGTCCTGGTTTACCTCCCCATCTATCAGCATTAGATTTCATTTTATCTGAATAATGGCAGAAGGTGGCAACAGATCGGGTCAAAGGCTCTTTTCATATCAGACCCTGAAGAAGTCGATTACTCAAAAAGAGAGACATCTTCAGATAACCGTGCAATCCATTCCTCATAAATGTTAAAGATTTTTCGTTATTAATAGTGGCAGGGGTGACAGATTATGGATATTAATGTTATTTTTCAGAGAATTTCAATGGCAACGGATTCTTCTTTCTTTTTTTTTTTTTTAATGTTTCTAATTAGGCACGAATTTACAGCGACTACCAGAATAGCCAAGATTAATACCCAGCAGTAAAAAGCTGCTACAGTGAATCCGCGGGAATATGAACGGAGCGGGGGGGCAACATCGGTAACAAACCCATCCCCTCGGCTCCCAGTACGCGAAGGGTCCCCCCGGGGTCGGCCGAGCACCCCCGGGGAGCGGGGCCGGAGGAGGAAAGCTCGGTCCTTACCTGATAAGCAGCGGGGGCGTCGGA
>NW_008825285.1:1401594-1402397 GCF_000699105.1 Pygoscelis adeliae | reverse complement strand
GGGCCAGGGGCTGCGAGGGGGGCAGCAAGGGAAAATCCGATTTTTTTTGTTTCTTGGTGTGAAAAATAAAACACGAAACGACAGAGAAAAAAAAAAAGGTGGCGGTCCTTCCTTTTGTCTGTTGTAGAAGGAAAAGGATAAAAAAGCCCGATAGTTCCAAACTCCTCCAGATTACTATTATTTTTGCAGCAATAGGAGAGAATCCTTCTAGTGCATTTCACTTGTCTCCATGTGCTAAAAAGTTGTACAATAATTTCCCCTCATTAGCTTCATTATAAGCTATATTAGCAACAATTAAAAACGCAACATGAAAATGAAAAGACCAGGCGCGCAAATTGCAGCAAGACTCATTTGGCCTGCATTCCCCCTTTCACAATTACCAGGGAAATGAATTGAAAAGCACGCCCCTGCCTCAGTCCTGGTTGCTACAAGATGAGAACAATTAGCAAACTCCTTTCCACCACCTAATTTCGCGTGGTAACAAAATGGATTTTTCCCCATGAATGCCTAGCCGGCCTATTCATTATCTCTCCTCTATTAGTAATTTTCTGCTCCGTATTCAGCTAGCCAGCTCTTAATTTCCTCCTGTCTTGCAGTGTACACAGTGGCTCTTATGTCAGGCCCGGTCCATTTTTATCTTGTAATCATAAAGGCCACCAAAGCAATTATCGCTGGTCTTGACTGTAAAAGCTTGTCATTAATTAGCCTCCTTGCCTTCAGTGCTGCGGATTAGCCGGGGCCGAGGCTGAGTTAATGGAAATGCAGGTTCAATAAGACTCCCGGATTTTCTTGCCTGGATGCGC
>NW_008825285.1:1397244-1399739 GCF_000699105.1 Pygoscelis adeliae | reverse complement strand
ACTCAGTTGGATAAACCCGCTGCCCTTTCGTTCTGCTTGATGTCTGACCAAACATTAAATTATGAAACAGGTAAAAATTAATCCGACGAGTTAGTTACCAGCTCCCTCCCTCTCCCCCCCCTCCAGCCAGGAGCACAGATTTCCCCACCTCGCCTAAACCCCTGATTCTTCCCTGCAATAAGGCCCCAGCCTGAAATGGAGCCCAGGGTTAATTAGAGGCATCCTGTCAGACTTGACTTGAAATTGAAAGAAAAATGTTTAAATATTTATGAATTTGACATTTACAGTTGGATGTCTTTTAAAGCAGAACACCTCTCCCTGTGCTGGTTGGGGCTGCCATGGTGCGTGTGCCTGGGGTGGAAGTGGAACAATAGCTGTTGCATAACAAGAAAAACAAATCACCTCCCCCCCCCCCAAGGCTTAACAAATAAATAGACCACATAAATTACACATAATTAAATATTAAGCTCAGCTACATGTAACTATGCATTTTTTAAACTTTATATAGCAGAATATATTGACATTCCCCTGAATGATTTTCTCCTTGGAAAATCCCAGTGAAGGAAAAACAACTAATTCCTAAACGGATGGCTTAGGAAGTGACTCTAAATACGGAGGCTTTGGAGATGTTCAGCCAGTCTTTCCTTGCTTTGAAACGGCCTGGCCTGAGCTTAAATGCTAGAAGGCAAAGATTTACCCTGCCTCAGAGCAACATTACACCTACCACTTACTCAACAGTGTTTGCTTGAAGTACACCACTTCTGTGAGGGTTTGTGGTCATTGTTTTTTTTTAAGAGGGAAGAAAAATGCTTAGGATCTGATCTCATGCAGGCTTTCACGGTCCCTCGACAGAACGCATTTTATATACACCCAAACGTGAGTCAGTAACTAGAGCAGCCATAACACTGGAGTCACAAATCACTGGTCTAATCAAAGAGCAGCGTCCCGTTCCACGGTATCATCCCATGATGCAGCAGAACAGCCGACATTTCAAACGAATTCCAGGCAAATGTCAGTAAATATTTAACATACGCTTTCATGTAAATAAGTTCTCACACCTATGTTGGAAGTGTGGGGGAAAGTCTTTGTAAGAGCAGAGAGGAGCTCCCATGCAGTGATGTGAAAGCTCACCTTCCAGATGCCTCAGCACAATTACACTTCATTATTTCCTCTAGGACAGGGCCTGATTCTGGTCCTTGCTGAAGCAAAACTTCAACTGAAGTTGAGGTTTTGTTTTGCTTCATAAATTTAAAAAGATATTCCTGATTTAAAACCCAGTTTGCCAGTTACTGCACCCGACCCCTCTTCCAGTTTGCAAAGGAAAAATCACTACGATTCATTTTAAAACAACTTGACATGATCATTTTTTGCAATTTTTGCATACCTTGATTTTTACATTTATATTAGACAGTTTCATTTCTGAGCAATAAAAAAAATGCAGATTTCTTAGTAAACATGGGCAAAAAGATGAACTTCAGAATATGATTTGCTTCAAAATATTAGAATGTTAAAAAACTCAAGAGGTGCTATTTTTAATTTGGAATTCACTATAGAATCTAATAAATGAGCAAAGTGAGGCGGAAATAATCATGTATTAATTCTGTGCATTACAAAATCTTTTCAGAAGCTATTATCAGAGCAAGAGGCATTGTGGTTTGGATTCAGGGTGGGAGAAATCCTTTGTGCAACTGAAAGCTATTGTTCCTCTGTGCAGATGAAATTGTACTTGCAAATCTGCCATTCAAGGAGGGAAAAAAGTGCCTAGGCAGAAGAAAAGAATTCTACAAGAAAATAATTATTCTTAAAAATAAACTTCACTAAAATAAGTTTTAGTTCATCAGGGTTTTTTTTAAGAGGATCCTTTGCTAATAGTCGCAGCCACTGACGTTAAAACAAACCATAAAGGATATGTGTATTATTTCCTTAATACAGAAAGCATGAAGAAAGGGATGTGTGTGGCTGTGTATGAAGATATATATATAAAAAATATGTGTTCATATATATATAATATGTGTTCACATATGTATACACATCTGTGTATGTCTGCTCGCTTAAATAACTCTAAACTTAAATTCACTTCTAGTAATTTCCCCTCTGTAAGGTTATCTGACACATATGTTGGGATACACTATGCTGGTTAAGTTTTGATAGGTTACTAGAAAACCAGAAACTACTTTACATCAGGCGGATCCTGGCTACCCTAATCTGTCCCCAGGAAACCTACAGATAAGTTGGGGATTTTTTCCCTTGAGTAAAATAAGAAAGCAAACAGAAGGGAAAGCAGCATCTCCCTCGGTTTTGGTTCCTGCTTCTCCTCCCCTGCTTTGCACTCCCAGGCAGGTTAGACTGGGGCAGCAGGGCCTGGGGATGTTCACCTTCAGTGCCTATAACGTTTCTTGCGTTCAGTACTGCACTCCTGAGCTGTATGGTCCGGGCTGCTTGGTGGTGTTTTAAGGTACTATCTTTAGAGTTAGTAAGAGGTTTCTGGGGCCGCT
>NW_008825285.1:1395971-1397191 GCF_000699105.1 Pygoscelis adeliae | reverse complement strand
TGCCTCTCCCTTCCCCCCCCCCCCCCCCCCCCCAAAGCTCGCCTGATGCCAGGATCACTTTCAGCAGATGTCAGTTCATCACCTGAAATGAGGTCAATTTAACGCTTTTACTCAGGAGGATGAAATCGGATGGGAAGGTACTTTTTGCTTCTTTTAGGGGTTGGAAAGATTAGACAAATTGACAAACACAAAAGGCAGATGGATTTCTGGGAACTGCAGCTTATTCAAATCACTGAGAAAGGTCATTGCAAGAGCCACAGATCTATTCATCTGTAGGGGTACAATGATCTTTCCGCAACCTTCAACACCACAAAGCACTCTGGAGCGTCTCTATACCTTTTAGTAGGATTAATACCACGAACAATGACTGAATACAATCAAGAATTCAGCGAGTTCAAAGATCCCTTGATCAATGGTAGATATTTTCTTCTGGCTTCCTAAAGGCAAACAGAAGTGAAGTTTCTGGTTAGAGTTACAAGAAATTATAGCTATTATCCTGAATCCCACTACAAGGCGATGCTGAAATGCCAAAATGTCCAAGAACCCCAAAGAAGTTTGTGGCGTGGAAGGAATAAGGTTGCGAAAGAGGAAATTTAAAAAGCTTCAAAATTTTCCTGAGGATCTGGATATTTTTTTAAGTCGGCATTTAGTTAAAGAGTACGGCACAAAAGCCTACAGCATGACCGAGACACTGTAGGGATAACACACGACTCAGGAAACCGGACAGCCACATCCATGCCTGTGGAGGAGGTAGGTGAGCCGGAGACAGAGAAGCACGGCCCATCCTGCCCGAAGCCGCGCAGCACGCCTCTGGGGTGGCAGCAAGAAGAGGAGGGTGTGCAGGCACCACGGTGAAGAAACTTCGCTTGCCATCTCTAAGGACTCAGGAGCAACTAGGGGAAAGCAGCAGAACGGGAGCACCAGGAAGCAGGTTTCCTCCTCAGCCCAGGCTTTGTAAGCCAGAGTGAAACAGATAAATAGAGGCACTCAGCAGGTCCAAGTCACTAAGTGTCAGAGCCCGAGCCAAGAGGACGGTCAGCGATAGCCAAGCTTAATCAAATATCTTCAGCAAGCAAGAGAAACACAAGCCGTAGTGCCAGCGCTGATCTAATGCTGATGCTGAAGGCACGTAATTTAGGGATTAGATAAAACGCCCTTAAAACCGAGTGCCAACAAGCGAGCCGTCTCTCGGTAACCCGCTGGCAGAGCGGGAGGCCCCG
>NW_008825285.1:1394394-1395132 GCF_000699105.1 Pygoscelis adeliae | reverse complement strand
GCAGCCCCTGCCGGCTGCCGCACATGGCCCATCCACCGGTTGCTATAGCGATGCCTCCCCTCCACATGTTGCTGGCAGCAATTGGCTAAGGAGGTCTGGGCTGTTCAGAAACCCTTCGCCGGAGTGAGGCGATGAATGGACACGGGCTGTGTCACTCATTTGGAAAAGCTGTTTGGGGTTTCTGTTGTGGATGTGTGGGGCTTTTTCGGTTGGGGTTTTTTTGTTTTGTTTTGTTTTTTAAGCGTCCCCCCGTCTTTTTTTTTTCCTTTCTTTTTTTTTTTTTTTTTCCACTCTTCCAAGATGGAAGCGGAGGGTAGAACAATGATGGAAAGCCAAAAATAAAATCAAACAAGGACAGCAAGAAGAACCTAAAGATCATTTGCATGACAATACAGCAAAGAAGCCCGCAACGTTTCTTCCTGAAAAGACTTTCCTCCGTAAAAAATACCCCATCACACAGTGCCAAGCAAAGAGGTCCAAACTTTCCCCCCTCCCGTCCCGGTTCTCCAAATAACACACGCAATTAGGAAGAAGCAGTGTGCTGCGATCAGCCGTGGGACAGTGGCGGGGCCCGGTTAAATAAATCACGGCAGGGACTGCTGAGAGCGGGTGCGATGCCGGCGAGCGGGGCCGCGCTGTGCCCGGCGCTGCACAGCCCTAACTCCGAGTTAAAGCCGCTTTTCCGCGCAGATGCCCGGGGGAGCACTGACCCTTACAACGAAACGGACCCCGCAGGTT
>NW_008825285.1:1386904-1393479 GCF_000699105.1 Pygoscelis adeliae | reverse complement strand
CCCCCCCCCTCCCCGCAGAGCGGCACTTCACTTAAACCTATAGGACAGCGCCAGAAGTGTCATCCCCATCCGCTGTGCTGGGTCGTTCTGCCCTATTCAGAAAGGGCAGAGTAGTTGTGCCATAGGCTCACCCCCCGGTAACCACGCACCCACACCGACCCTTCCCGTTTCAGACTGAGGAAGATGCTGTTTACATCCACACCATTCTTGACAATAAGGTTTCCAGGGAGAAGAGGTACTCCTCATGCTCTCACCTGGCTTCTGCTCACGGAAAATCCTTCACGTTCCCACAGATGAACACAAACTTGGCTTCTCCAAACATTCAATCAGCTACAGTTTTAGTGCACGGTATCAACTTATTACTTTGTCAGTCTGTCAGCCCGATAGCACTCTTCTTCGTCTAATATTACCCTGCCCCGGTAAGAGCCATAGCATACATAATTTGCTCACTAACCTGTATTACTTAAGTTGATAAGATAAATGAACCCGCCAAGAGATTTCATTAAAAGGACACGTGTGTTTGCATATTGATCCTTCTAATGAACTGTCTGAAACTGATAAATACTTCCATTAGCGCTGTAGTTTATGTTTCTTATTTACAAATATATTAATTATGATTTCCTGGGCAAATATTGCATCTTTTCAGAACTGTCAAACGCTGAAGTGGTTGAACGTTAAAATGGCTGGCCAAAAGCATCAAGAGACAGCAAAAAACGATTTAAAATACAAATTTTTTTAACAGTGAAATTTTGAGAAATTTGTAGTGAAATTTAAAATACTTTTCATTTTTATGTACTTTTCATTACTTTTATCACGTGCTAAATACAACCTTTGAATGGATGGCAAATATCTTTGAGGGTTATGTCACAGGGAAGAAATTATTTAAACATAGATGATTTAATGTGCGCTTTGTTAAAAATGTAGGATGTGTTGCCAGATAGAAGAAATAATTTTCAATAGTTTACTAATTTAAAACTTAAAAACTGGTTTTAAAGTTTTCATAGTATTGTTAGTCACAGCCCTTATTTGTGAATCGACTTACCGGTACTTGATAAAACCTCATTTTCAATTGAATACTTACATTTAGGTGATCTAAATACATTTTCTCATATGATTTAATGCATTTGTAAATAGGAAAACAAAAAAACCCTGACATCAGCAGCATTTAACTATAGAATTTCTAGAAAGTGTCATGTCTTTTTCTTGGAAAACATTTGAAATCGAAAGTAAAAATGACTTTGAGAGAGTTTCTCTAGTTTTACCGCATCTGAAGTCCCACTATTTTGAAGATTCGCATTAACATTCATCCAAATTCAAGAGCTGTATTTGAACTACACCTAAACTCAAAATATTCTGAAGCTTGCAGTTTCAATGAGAATGATGCTGAAACATATTTCCAGTTTGCACAGAACAAAACTCTTGTCTGAGAACCAGCAATGTTTGTCAGGACTCCCTAAAAATCTGTTCTTCATAACTGGGTGCTGAAAACCACACTGACCTTTTTGACTTGATTTCTGACCACAGATCTGACTGCAATTTTAAGTTTAGTCACTTCTTTCTGCAAATGCATGCACAATGTATAGCATGAAACAGATTTTCATTCTGTTAAAGGATGTATGATGAAGCTAAAACACCATTTAAACTCATTTGTTGTTTTGTTTAAAAGTGTTACCTAACATCCTTTGGAGCCTTGCTCCTTACATACAAATCCAAGTATGTTGCAGAGGATTTTCCACAGATTTTCTGTCCACGAGGATCTTAAGATCAAAGTTGAATTTCCTTCACTCCTATGAACAACAAGTCTTTTCCAAATCTTAACTTCCTTTCCACATTTTTTCAAATTACCTTAACTTTAGGAATACATGTATTAAGAAAGAGACAGAGCCCCCATGTCTTGAAACCACCACACCTTTCTTATAAATAAAACCAACACCCAGGATCATAATTTGAAAATGGATTTAGCAGTATTTTCAGCACTAGGCTTCACTGAGTTTTATGTCTTGTCTTATGCTCATCTGAGAAGATCAACACCAGACACTTTCTACTTCCAAGTAAATTCTAGAGCTCTTAGCTTTATTAAGAAAATGATTTCATTCTGGCTAAGATTTGAATCTAATTAATCTGTCTTGCATTTTAAAAATGATAACTAAATTCAAGCTGCATACTATTAATCAGAGACAGCTTAAAATATTAATTAAGTAAAGAGTGCATTTTCCATTTATTTTAATTACATTAATACAGTTTCAATAAATAAAATAGTTCTATGCTTCATCAAATCAAACAAACTTGAATGCAAATTTTTCTATTGATTAGTTCTCTGTTCACATTGGCCCTTTTGACTGTTTATTTTTAAATAGGAAAGAGATGCAGAAATGTTTGGGGGTTCCCATTAGTGAGATGAGGTCCAACTGTCTGAAAAGGTCAGCTCAGCCTTCTAGGAGGCTGATACAGCCCTGTAAAAGTGGCATTCTGATAACGTATTGCTTATAAAGGTAATCAGTGATATAAAACTGGATGCCTTTATAGACATTTTTAAACAAATGAAGATTTTCTTTTATTACATTTTTCCAGGTAAATTAAAAAAACCTATTAGATCTCTCAGATCCACTTGCCTGTGGTGCTTACTGATCCACAGACAAAATATTACAAGACAACTGGATGAATTGTGGTTTTAATATTCAATTTAATTAAAGCTGACATGTTCTAGATTTGCAGGTGAACCTCTTTCTTGAGATAAACCACAGGACAAGACAGAGGCAGTCTTGTTAGTAGTTATGTCATAAAAAAGTGCAATTCTACCTAATTCAGTAGTAATTCTATCCTTCAAATATTTGAGCAGCAGCATCAGCTGAAGGAAAACTAAATATTGAAGAAAAAATTTCTGAATACGTCGGGAGTCACAGCAGGTGTTTTGAAACATGTCCTTTATACATTTCAGAATAGTTTGATTCTTTGTCATTTAGGGCCCAATCCTGACCACCTCAATCTGAGAAATTCATTATAAATCAACAGAACTAATCAGAATAGCAACCGGAACACAATAGGAAATGTTTTCAGGGTCAGGCTTTATGTAAATCAGTATTTCACAAAAAATACTTGCAATATTGAAACCTTAATTGCATTGTGATTAGGTTTATACTCACAGAATATAGATAAAAATATCATTTAAGTTTTAACATGAGACTAAATACTGTTATTATGAAAGCCTGATTAAGAAGCTTCTATAAAAATGCCAACTCAAAACCTGTTTAATGGTAAAACATTATGAGAAATGCATGATTTTACACTGTGATCTTGTTATAACAAAACGTGGCTATCATTAAAATGCTGAACTTATTTTACGCATCAGTACTGTACGTGCCAAGAATTCAGAGAACTGTTAGGCATCAGTTTTCTCTACTGTAACATCAGCAGATTAGTTTTCTTAAAGTGCTATTTTAATATTGTCATGAAAAGGGTATTTATTTCTTCTTTCCTGAGATGAAAACAAACTAGTGCAGTTTACATGTGAAAAAGTATTTTCAGAATAGTAGCCAGTGCTGCAAATCCATATAAGAACTGAAATCAAGATGTGTTTTTTCTGCCTTTGACACAAATATTGCTCTTTCTATCTTATCTTCTAATACTGGTAGCCTCAGGACAAACATAGATTGCGTTAGAAAATTGTCCTTCACTGTATTGATCGAAATTCACTTCCAACCTACCTGAATCTGATGTTAGAACATTTTTATTAGTTTTAAATTGTTTGCATTATAAAATTAAAATAACAAAATGCTTTTATAAATAGTTCTAAAGCAGATGGTTTACAAAGTTCTTATGTGCTTCGTACAGTCCCGTTGAGTTTCTTTTTACACCGACCTTCCATTTCTGACTGCAGAGAAAGACCATCTTTGTGGAAAACACAGCAATGCCTTTTATGAAAACATATTAAGACGGCATTTAAATCGGTATATGAAGTTTTAACAAATGTCAGAATTACAGAGCACTGTCAGACCACCTAAAGTTCATGCACCGGTAGTACTCCACCTTATTTAAGATTTCTAGCTGGTGCTACCATTGCTTTAGGGTCCCTGATAAGGGTCTTGCTTTTATGTTGTGGCACCCAGAAACGGTGGAAGCCTGAACAGCATTAGCAATACCGCCAGTAATATTGGTCCTGGAGCTAGGCTTTAAGTGATAATTTGGCAAAGATGCCAGACACACAGTAAAATCCTTCTTATACTTTCACTATATCTAATAAAGACACCACCCCCACTCCCAACCCAGTTCTTTATGTTAGAAAGCAGTTTGCCAGGGTTCCCCTCTTCTTTTTCTCCTCCTGTGGAAGAAACGACAAAATGCCCCTTTGGTTGGAAGCAGGCCCTTGGTCGGTAAAGCAAGTAGGCACTTTGTGCGTGGCATTTTTAATATAACTAGATTCCTGAAAGTATGAACGCTTACCAAAACCAAGAAAGAAGACACTTAGAGGAAGGAGGATACAGACTAGATAACTTTCAGAAAGTCCCTTTTCTTCTCTGAGTCATACAAGCATTCAAGAACATTGAAAAATTTTGCCTTTTCTGGCTATAGAAACAGGAAGGTGACTACATTGGTTTATGCAACCACAGGCTATAAAACCTAGATAAATTATTACGTGTGACAGCATGCTAACATGAATATATCACACAGTCACTTTAAAAATACATGCTTTAAATTTATGCCTTCAGATTACATATGAAATCAGAAAGATTGTTGAAAAAGTACTTATCCTATGTTTTGCATTTTGCATGTAATGAAGCATGCGTATAGACACTTATTAGATTTTTTCAATTAATTTCAAAACAAAGTTTTTCTAAATATAGATTTAAAATTCCATTTAAACCAGTAAGACTTTAGAGTCACTGCTTTACTGACACAGGTATGTCAATTTACACTAAATATAGGTATGGTCCATAAGCTTTTACTTGTACTCAGACACTCGGTGTTTGAAGCAATTGTCACTGAAGTCTCATTTTTTTAAATGGAAGAAGAAGAACAACAGTGCTGATTTATACGAACAGAAGCTCTCACCCTTGAACAGTGGCCCTAGAAGCGGCACCAAGAGCTACGTCCACATGACTATCACTGGATTCCCATAACTTCGTCAGAGTTTTGGAAGGGCAAAGAATGAAGGGGTCATGCCAGAGCTTGATAAGACGCGCACTGACAAGTCTCTCATGCAAAGCTAATTGCAGACGGAAAGTCAGAGCTTCTGAAAAGATCTTCTGTTTATCACTTTTTTTGTGATTTTCTCAGGCTTTTGAAAGAATAGACCTTCTTGCCTCTTCCCTCCTTTTAATCATGCACTCTGTGTATAACTTTGCTCAAAAAGTTTTCCAATAAATCTCAAAGATTTCTCTTAATTCAATATCAAATTTTAAATTGTCAGTAATACTAATGATACAGCCCTTTCAAACGCAGAGCTCAGGAGAATTTAGGGGTTCACCGTCCCAAGCTATGTATAGAATTTAGTTTTCCACAATGAATTAGATACTCTCCAACATAACTGCTCCTAAGTTTTGTGCGTTACTTTTCCTTGTGAATTCAAGGAAATAAGTGAGAAACAGTACTTATGGAAACACTTCCTCTGGAAGTCCTTCCAGCCTCCCTCTGATCCTGTCCTTAGAGCTCCTGAAGGCACCTTGGAGATCTCAGGATGGACTTCAAGCACACCCAGGGAAGAGCTGCAGGTTTGGTGCTTGGATCAATCGCTTTGTGCATGAAAGTGTGACTCTGCCCCCAGCATCTCAGAGACCAGGAAATGAGTACCATGATCAAAGCTTACACCTTTTCCTACTACCTAGCCTTGCTCGTAGAACAAAAGCACACTAGGACCTGACTTCACAGGAAAAAGGAAACTATGCCTTAAAGTGTTGCATTGTTTAAAATGTAAATGTACTGAAAGTTGAGTTATATCTATGATTAATAGAAACATGCTGCTGTTCAGCTCTTCAAGCAAATGGGGAAGATGCTGTTGAGAAAAGGACATGCGAAGGCATTCTTTAAGGTCTTCATTTTCCTACGTCATTATGCCTAACTCATTATTTTTAATAGTTTGGTTCCTTTACCTAAGTTAAGCCTTGGGATTGATTATCCTGTCTTCTGTTTCACTAAGCAAAACATTTGACCTGGCACTACTGGGGACTACTTTGCTGTAACCCCACTACCTATGTTCCCTGATACATGCTTGTGCCTTTCACCTTTCTTTCTTGTTTCCAAAAACCCAAGTCAAGTCCAGGAACTACAGAAAGTCCTTTAGGCCCCTAGTTAAGGGCTTAAGTGAGGTGCAAGTGGTCCCTTGGTCTCCTGCTGTTCTGAAAGGGCTCATAACAAATATAATTTATTTTCTTTTGCATTCAATATATTCATTACTCTACTGTTGATTACAATTAAAAATCAACTGAAACAAATATCATGTCTTTAGAAAAGTTACCATAGAAACAACACCAGAGAATTCCCTTTAAAAATGTCAAGATTTCCCTCACATTTAAATATGGACTCCCAGGCATTACTCATGCACCATTAAAAACTGCAACATATCCAGTGAGTCATTAGTT
>NW_008825285.1:1380057-1386890 GCF_000699105.1 Pygoscelis adeliae | reverse complement strand
GAAATGTTTTTGTCTCAGTAAATACATATCACGACATGACCCAACTTTTGATGTTATCTTGTTCTGTTTTACATCCCCAGAGAAAACTTGAACACTGTTGTCTCTTGTTCAAACACCTGATTGAGGAAGGAGAGAACAAAAATCAAGAGTGACAAAACACACAGAATGTGAGAAATACCAGCAAAGGCTAGTCAGAGAGGAGGAATAACTTTGAATATATATTTACATGGTAGTAGACAAGGTGAATGGAAGGAAAAATGTCTGAAGTGAGACATAGTGCAGACATTCTCCACACACAGAGAGAATGTTAATAATGTCGTATCGTAAAATAAGAATTTTTTTAATTGAGAAATTTCTTAATTTAAACTAATTGAGGCTATGATACTGTTCTGTACCAGTTAATTTCCACTTATTTGTGCCAATCTGTAGTATAACATTAGTCTCACATACTTTTCTACTCCATCCTTCTTCTGTGGGATCACTGGCAAACTCTGACAGATTTTAGCAGAGTAGAAGAAGGTCCATCTGCATAAGGCACTTTGATCATATGGAAGCAGAAGAAAATATGCTGGCGTCAAAGTGGAAGGTGCTCCACAAGTAATAATAATGCAAATTTAAAGAAAATTCAGAACTGGTCACAAAGAAAGCCGATAAATAGTTTATTCATAAACTTTTGCATATTTAGAGGAGATAATAATATAAAGGCATTGTGTCTTCCCTTTGCATTACTGGCTCTGCTGTAGATAAATAGCATGGCTGAATGGAACCAGATTAATGATAATAAAGACAGTTTTCTCATTTTCTTTGTAGTAGAGCCAACCTGAAAATGAGGAAAAACAACAAAATTGAACTGATTTTTGTTCTGCAGGCTCTTATAGAAATGTTTTATTTCTTTCATTTTCTTAATGCAAAGAGTCTCAGAAATTCACTTCTGAATTTTTAGTGGTAGAAGTCCTCTCATTCCTCATTAGTCTTTATTTCCTCCTTTTTTATCCTGCTTCCTCCATTTTCCCCTACTGTTTGTCGCTTACTCAGAGAGAGAAGTAAACACCAAAGGATAGATATGAGAAAAACAATAAATTCAGTTTAAAAAAATGCCAAACAAAATTATTTTTCTTTCTTCTAATAATCAGTTTCTGCTGAGTATTTAAATTTGTCAAAAATGCTGCAAACATTTCCCATATTAAAGAGAAATCTCAAAAATTTTATTAAATTTTTTAACCACTTATTAATTTATATAATCATCATACTTTGATGGTTACAATATAGCTTTAGTTTTTTGCTGTCAGAATTGTGTCTTCTGTTCCCACTTCAACTGAATGACATGGAAAAAGAAGAATAAACACAAGGAATGAAGGCGAGATTACGTGAAGATGAGGAGAGGAGTGGTATCAGGACAGACGTATGTAGAAGACACCAACAGAAAAACATATTCTGGAAGTGACACCAAATTTTAAATTAACTTTTAGATTTTTATTATAAATTTCTTGCCAAACAGAAAGATAAAGACTGGTAGCATTTTGCCTCCTAAAACCAGGAAGGGCAGGGCATAGTACAGCTGTAACTGAGGTATCTTTGATACCTTGCTTCTTACTTACTAAGAAATACTTACTATTTCTAAAAAGAAAGAGCAGGTTTTGGAAATATTTAGATATCATTTTTCACCAGCACTGATCTCACGAAGAGTCATATTCCCACATGTAGCCCAAATTGTGCCCCAGCCACGCTGATAAAAGGCTATGCTCAACAGGCGTCTAGCAAGAGGCAGAAGCATACCATTGCCAGCAAGGAGTGCAGGGAAAGGTTTAGATATGAAACACAGCCATATCGTGGCAAGTTTTCAGCTGGAAGTTGATTTTAAATATTTGGTAACTGTGTTTATACTCAGTGCCACAGAAGGAGTTTCCACGCAGAAACAGGTCTGTTTGTTTCAAAACTGAGTTGTTCAATGTTGTCTGGATCAGCAAACCACATTTAGTGGTTTATGGACTCAGTGCCATAACATTACATGGTGCCCATGAGAGCTGGACTTTGCATCTGGTTATCAAAGGTAGATGATTAATGCGTTGAAGCTGCCCTGGCAGAGAGCTCCCTGCTGACCACACATCTGAGCACGGACTGTTTTTATGTGAAGTGTGAGATTTGCTAAAGGGAGGTGCTAGTTTTTTCAGTAGACCTCCTCACCTTGTTTCTTCAGCGGGATGTATTTACTTTCTCTATTGTGAGAATTTCTCCACATTCACCTCATCATTCATCTGCCTTTAGATAGGAACAGATATGAAATGGGACCAACACAAAGGCCTGAGGTTTAGCCCTGAAGCCCCTTCTGCACTGTCCTGTAGCTTTGCCATGTATGAGTAACACAACTCACCCTAAAATCATGACAAAAATCTCTATGCCACTTCTCCGGTCTTCGTTCTGAAAGGCAAGTTGCTGGAGCTGTAACAGTTTACACTGGGGAAGGTCTGTCCTCATCTATTTTTATTCACACATATGAATCACACTTCCATGCACCATAGCTAGAAATAAAACAGTAGTCCACCTCAAAGCTTTAAATTACTTAGGGCTTAATTAAGAGTATGATAGAACAGATATGAAATTTAAGATGCAGTCACTGGGTAAATTAATGTAGACACAAGCTCACGTGTCTGCTCTATACTTCAGTCTGGTAGTTTCATGCAGAACAAATTTCCCACTCATTTTTCCCCCTAGACATAACATAGAGTAGTGTAATAACTATGATTAACATTATATGAAAATTAAAAAATTTTGAAATTGCAGGGTTTGGAAACATGACTATGATACGTATGACAAAGAAAAATGATATCTTTCTACATCAATTTATCTCATACATGGATGAGGGTTGGATCTTGGCCCACTCCAGTTGCTTCGTGACACTCTGCAGTTTTCAGGCAACTGCAGGGCTGGCGTAGGCGGGTCCCCAAGCACACTCCTGCATCAAAGAGGCAGAGGAGTGGCTGTGTATTGATTCCTCCCAGCCTCTACAGAAAGGCCACTCCTTCAGGATAGGAATACAACACAAGTGCATTAAAAGAAGAACATCAAGCTTCTTTTTAGAGAGCCCCCTTTCACTTTTAATTAGGGTGATGCTAGGTGAGTGGTCCCTCGAAAGGGGAAATGTCTCAGAAAGACGACGAAAGCTCTCCTGTCTTATCAATGTGCGACAACCCACATGGGTCCTGCACACTCTTCACAAGTTTGAGCATTCATCTGCATGGAAATGAGAGATGGAATAAGGTTGCAAATTACTTCTCATCCCAGCCATTTGATCTGGCACTTTTTTCAATAGAACTCCTCGTTAAAATTGGGCTATTTTACAAGAAATTTCCCTGTTGCACTTGGTTGCCTGCAATAAATGCACAGTTGGGCTAAAATGCAGCATATTATCCAGTTTCCTTGGCAGCACTTTGGTTCTGCCAAAGTGTTTACTCTGTAGCCCAGGTTTCTTCTGCTGATGGAGCAGTAGAGGGGAGATGCTTAGGAACAAGCTCTGTCTCTTGCCCTAAGATCAGACCAGTTTTTAATTTCTCTTTGCAGTCCCCATTCTGTCTCACCACCTACATCTTTGAAACAACCCCTGCATACCACTTTAAATTTTAAAAGGCATCATCGAGATCATTATTTATTTTTAAGCTGCTTCCTTTCTGTGGGTTTCCCACAGAGCCCCGGCTTTTGCTCTCTGTTGCTGTGTAGAACCGAGTTTAAGGAGAAGACCATGGATCTGAGACTAAGGCTCTGTTGCTTTACACTCTATTACAACACTAAATGAAGAGATCCAAAACTTTGGGTTTAGTCCTGGTTGTGTAAGTGTCACTGATGACATGTGGTAAGAAGGGGAAGAGAATTTCTTAAAAGTGTATTAACAAAATACGGTTTTGATTGCAATTTGTTAACACATTTAACAAAAAGGATGTTAAACAAAATGAACTCTATGTTTGGCCAGAGAGCTGGACCTCATTGTAATCAAGAGCTAGAGAACAAGAATGCTATAAATTGCTTTCCAGTGACTGAGAAAAGGAATAAATCCAAAGTCTTTTTTATCGGAGAAGAAAGCAGGCGACTGTACTATTTCAGAGTTACAGTGTATGGTTTAGGGCTACAATTACAAATCATAATTTTTGAGGGTGAACTCTCCAAATGGAGAAAATAGTCTGAGCGACCGTGTCCCTCAGCTGCATGCTAAGGAAATGTGCCTGGACCAACAGCGTCAGTACATCAGCTGCCGTCACTCCCCTGCATCAGGAGGTCACTGCAAATTGCAGGTCTGAAGAGCGATGCTGCGCCTCCCCTCCCACGTGCTCAGAGCTGGGGGGCACTCCTTCCTTCCCATTCCCTTATGGTGTTTGGACGGGGGAGGGCTTCTTAGATATTCGAGCTCTGCCTTTTTGCAGGAGAGAGAGAGAAGGTTGCTGGAAGCAGACGTGATGCTTCTTGGAGGGAGGGGGGTCACGACTTCCAGGAACTCGCACACCTGAGATTAACACGGTGTGGAACATGGGAGACAGCAGAGGTGAAGGCAGAGTCTGCAGCCTCCAGCCTGCTCCTCCCTGCACATCGAGGCACTTGGAGCAGAGAAGCAAAGGATCACCTCGGCGCCATACTCTGTGCCTCTAAATGATGCTCTCAGCCCATGCGCAGACCTAGAATTGACTTTTTGTCTCATGCTAAGGCTCATGTATTGCAAAACTGTGTAAGGGTGGAGTGGGGAGAGCTTGGGCCCAGCTGGTAGCCAGCCTGTGCCTTAGCACATCTGCAAGCTTTCACACACAGAAGTGGCCATGCCTGAGCACTGGAGCTCATCACCTCCTCCTTGCAGAAACATTGCATGACCATCACGGGGCAAGCAGGCCAGTCCGGCTTACTTGCAGAGAGACCTGGTGTGGATGACACAAATAATTGCAACTGGTGGAGTTATAAAAGTTGATATTTTCTTATAAATGCACAGATACAGAGTGGGTGCTGTGCTCTTGGCTGCTGCAGACAAGCTTTCCCAAAGCACAGTGTGTCCTGGGGCAAAGCCCAGGTCCCTGAGCGCTCGCTGGAGCCAGTCACCTGGCTGCCCTCACCAGGCTAGATCTGCAGGTGACCGCTGAAGAAACCAAACCCAAGTGCTACAAGACCTTCATAATCACATAGAGATGTGTGTAACGGCAGGCAATAACTGAAGGAGAGAGAAGTGAGGGCAGTTGGATTGCAATTTTGGATGCAGGCACTTCTCACTGCAGGCTCCTAAAGCCTGTACTGAATTTAGCCCCAGATTTCAGGGGCAGCATCTGCATTATGCATTTTTCCTCAGTGTGTCAGCTCTCAAGCTTCTACGAGCAGGGACATTCATCATCTACAGAACTGTTGGATTATTTATCATTGAAGAAAATCAAACACTCTTACTTATACATTAATTTGAAATATTAATATTAATCTATTTGTCAGCAAAGCTCTAAATGGCTATGAAGTATGTGCGGTGCAGCAGATTTTACTTACAGGAACACCAAAGCGTACCTTAACATCTCTTTTGTTGAAATTCAGCTATAAACTCTGTGACTAAGATGTGCTTTGACTTTAACACCTCTCCAGTGGCTTGCTGCTTTTCTTTATTAAAAAGGATCCCAGCAGAGTATTTTTTCTTGTTATAGATCACTTTTTGCCCCTTACAGTAGAAAATGTGTGCTCACACTAATTTCTATATACCAGATTATTATTATTATTTTCTGTGATGCTCAGATCTGAACAACTTGTCCTGGCAGACTGATTTATGCATCTCATTTCAGTAAGAATGGGCCTCAATTTCATTTTAAAAGAAAGACAGGATTTTTTTTTTAAACAACTGAAGTAAAAGGGGATTACAGAGACCTCTGGAAAAATAAAAGATGCAAACATTTTATTTATTTCCTTACATTTGCCTAATAAGATTGTCAGCACAACAACAACAACAACAGCAAAAGGTTTGTTTTAAAGCCCAGAGGATTTTTAACACAGTTGGTATCGTAGGCTTTTAATGGTATGTATAGGCTGGAGCTGCTAGCTGGGAGGATTTGGGCAGATGGGGGGGGGGATTGTGGATTTTATGGGCTGATTGGGCCATTAGGAGAAGAAATCAAGCTGCCTGTCTGGGGGCAGGTCAAGACACCTTCATGGAAAACCCTGTTCATCCTCTTACAGCCTGGTCACACAAGGAAAATCACATCATCATAAAACCACCTCACAAGCTGGATCAATAAATCCGTAATTGGGGCTGGTATCACTGCACCGACTCCAGGTGAGGGGGACAACCAAAAACTCCCTTAACAGCAGATTCCCAATGCTACCTACAGGGCTTATCAGCCCCCTCTGAATCCTCCAAGGTGCCCATCCCCAAATTAAACAATGTATTTTCAACATACAATACTCTCCTTTTCAAACTACAGTACTTTTGGGGTTATATAAAGGGGCCGACAGAGATAAGAGGATGGGTGGGAAGAGGACAGGGTGATCTCCATCTTCAGACTCATGCCAGATCTCATCAGAACAGCATACAAAACCTTCCAGAGCTAACAATGACAGCAAAGTGTTTTGCTCTACAGTTTTCCATACATTTTTGGACCTTGGGAAGGTGAAGTGATAAGTGGGCATAGAGTTTCTAGTTTTCTTTCCATGTCTGTCCATGATGCTTGGTATAATCTTTTGCAAGTCATTACATTTATCAGTTCCTGAGTTTTCTTATTTGTAAAATGGGCATAGCAGAACTTCAGTCCCTCACAAGGCTGTTGTAGAGTTCAAGTCATTAAAATTTATAAGATGCATTCAAGTTTTTAGCCAAAAGTTGCTGTATAAAT
>NW_008825285.1:1340723-1380026 GCF_000699105.1 Pygoscelis adeliae | reverse complement strand
AGCTGAATACAAACCAGAAGAAAAAAAAAATCACATGTACAGGTTTCCTTGTGCTACCATAGCCATTTTCTATCTTTTTCTTTATTGCCCAAGCTGAGAAGTTATAGGTAGGTATTCACAAGTGGCACATCCTTTTTGAATAAGGTGTGACTCCCCTTTGGGGCCACCAAAAGATAGCTGCCTCCAGATTGTGTGGATTTCTAGCTAACAGAAGTAGCATGAACTCACTGACTATGGGGTCAGATCTCTGAGCTCGCTGCAGGACTTTGATACAATACTGCTAACAAGAAATTGAAAATCAGACCAGGCACTGAAAAAATAAAATTAAATTAAACAAGTCATCCAATTATTTTTACCCTGGCTTAAAAATAACAAGAGGGGCACAATGCAGTTAATTTAAATATCACAGCTGATAGACAGATGTTCAGACAGATTCCTGTAACAAGTGCCATAAAGCAGGAATAAACAAAGGTGGCTTTGTGAAAAATGCCAAAACCAGAATGATAAGGGACAAAAAATAATCAGTGTTTGTGGAAAAAAAAAAAATCTAACTGGACTTCAGAACGGCTCAAAGTTCACTCATATCATTGTAGTGCCAACACTGCAATTTCATGATCTTCCTAGGATCTTATAATATGCCATGGACATGAGAAGTCAGACAATCTATCTCAGCTCCACCCATAAGACATGAAAAATACAGCGTTTAATGAGGTGGCTGCTAAGGGATAGTTAGTTTCATTAAACAACAAGAAAAACAACCTCTTGTTTCAATGTAGTCTTGGGGAGAAAGAAGAAAAAATAGATATGAATTGGTTGGCAAACCCCAAATATATGAATATCTGGACAATGAATTTGTTACCTGCAGGCTGGTCAGAGGGATGAACTGCTCGTTCTAGCTAGGAAAGCCTGGTATCTAACGAGACTCTCATATTCCAGCATCGTGAAAAAAAAAACCATCCCCAAAACAGAGGAGACATTGCATACAACCACTAGCAAATTTAAGTAGGAACCAGAACTCCCAGGCTATATTGATAGCTCTTGACTTCTCTTGGGCATGCAATTTAACCTCCCCGCGAAAGATTTTTCATAAGCACCAGAGGGATTCAGAAACACAACTCATTAATTTTCATTAGACTTGTGCAACTCCACCCCTTGGGTCCTTTGAATAGCTCCCTTCCTGTGTTTTTAGTTGACTTCCCTGTTAAATAGAGATAATAATTACAACTGATCAACCTGTTTAAATAATACAGTTATAATATCACTATTATCTTCATAGATTATATTCAGCACTGAAATAAATGCATCATAATAAATAATGCAGAACTTTAACATCTGTTCCGGTTAGTAAATAATTCACAAGTCAATAATTAATTTTCTAGCTGTTCATTTATAATTCATAAATATTTGCCAAATATTCAGAATCTGAAAAATTTTATCTGAACTATTATGTGAACTTTTCCTTTTAATTATTACATACTTGCTATTTGTGTCATTTAGTTTGGCATTTAATTAACACCGTATTATTTTCTTCATCCTGACTGAATGAGTGAAGTTTTTCAAATGTTGGAAAGAAAGTCACTGTCAACACTGGCTGATGAATATTCACTTAGTATGACTTTTCAGTGCCCACAAAAATTCACAATGCTTTGAGGACTCACCAGCATTTTGACGAACAGCATGATTTGTGGAGTCAATCTCAGTCCGTTTGTTCATGTTATGTACACTCGTACTGTTTGACTTCATCTGCCAACTCGCCTACTTCCCAGTTGTTCCATTACCCAGTTCTCCAGTTTACTCCCAGTGCTTACGTACTTCAACTAATTAATATCTGCATGATGATTTGGAATTTTATGACCAAAATTTGGGTGGGAATATTTTTTAAACAATACCAGCATTTACAGAAAAATATACCTTTGAAGTATTCATTCAATAATTCCTCAAGAACTTAAATGCCTCTTGTAACCCTGTCACATTAGAAAAAGTGACAAAGGCATCTTTGACACATCAGACTGTGGCTGTCTTAACAAAAAAAGACCCCAAAGCTCAATCACGGCTTTTTATTCTGCAAAACATGCATTGCTAAATATTGCAAATAATCATTACAATCAGTGTGCATTTGTAATGAACCTTAGCAGCAAAAGACCTGAAAGATTGAGATTATCCAACCTGAGGCACCTTCCTTGGCTGGTTAAATTGGGTAATTAGTTTCTGTAGGCTATTGGGCTACAGAAAGTAAAGAGTCTGCTCTACAGGGCAATTCTGGCTGTGGGCTGAAATGTTTTGAGGAGACACATCTTGCTCTTTCCCCAGTGACTATACACAGGGCCAGAGCAGCTTTGCTCTTTAATCACTTCATGGAGAAATTGAGCCCTTAACTGCTGACTGAAGCTGTTCCTGTTGTTTTAAAAGCAGGACAAGTAAATATTCACTTGCTACTTTTCCCCTGGAAAGGAATCTCTGCATTCACCAAATGTTCCTGATTAAGCCTCCAAAATAGTCTAGAATCAAAATGGATAGTTTTAGTCTGGTTTTCCAGATGACTCAAAATATGAAACTAATTTACATCTGGATGTAAATGCTTGTTCAGAACAACATTCTGCGTGCAGACACATCCAAGCTCATGCCTGTGTCGGCGCATGGGTGAGGGTACAGGGGTTAAAATGGGACTGGAAGACAGGCTCAGGGCATAGCCTACTGTCTACAGGACTGAGGGCTGCATTTCTTTCACTAATTAGACCTTGATCAGATTAATCATGTATGCAGTCCTACAGAATGCAATGGGACTACTGCTGGGGACAAAAATAAAAAGCAAGTTTAAGTGCTGCAGGCAGTTAGATCGTTGATAACTAGAGCCAGAACCTTTCATATAGCAACTCAGGTAGGGAGAAGCTATCATCTTCTACCCAGCATTTCCATACCTATTACTTCACCAGAACCGTTAGGATTGTTATACAGTGAGTATCCCTGAAACAGCAAAGTATCATTGTAATGGATTTTTTGTTAAGAGTTCATAGCATCCATAAGCCTATTCACCCAGCCATGTGCAGCCATAAAGCTTTGAAGAGTAGGGTTTAGAGAGTGGAAAAGTAGCACAAAGGTAATTCAATAAGATGTTGATCTCACAAACAGTATCAAAAGACTAACTTTTACATAAATCGTGACATTTACTTTTAAAGCTAAGAAGATTTTTCTTGTTCATACTATTTTCGTTAGGAAGCTACACTTATTATGGATTTTTTCCCACTCAAGCACAGATGAATGAGACAAAAAGCCAGATATTTAAAACATTAATATAATGGCCTGATACCCTGTAAATAAAGCTTTGTCAATTATCCATTTGCTTTAAGTGTCTCTTTCGTTAAGCCACCATTTTTAGGTCATCTCTGCAGTTTAATCCAAAATAGCTGTAACAGGTACTAGCCCTTGAATATAAGCATCACCTACAGATGTAAGAAGCAGACAGCAGGTGTGTTCATTGTACTCTGCCATGAGGATCTTTGCACTTTTTAAAAGGGATTTAGTGCAACCTAGGATAGGGTCTACATTGTCATTAATGCTAAAATAAATTAAATTTGCTTTGAAACAACCTAAATACTCAGGGAGATCCTACTGTTGAGGCTGCCAAAGGCATAGCTGCCAGTTTCCTTATACCTAATACTGGTCTAGTCCTTTGTATACTTGTTTAGCAATGGACACATACAGATCAGGGGGCTGGAACACCTCTCCTATGAAGAAAAGCTGAGAGAGTTGGGTTTGTTTAGCCTGGACAATAGAAAGCTTCAGGAAGACTTTATTGTGGCCTTTCAATACTTAAAGGGGGCATTTAAAAAAGACAGAGAAAGGCTTTTAACCAGGGACCGTAGTGATAGGACAAGGGGTAATGGTTTTAAACTAAAAGAGGGTAGATTTAGATTCGATATAAAGAAGAAATTCTTTATGATGAGGGTGGTGAGACACTGGAACAGGTTGCCCGGAAAAGTTGTGGCTGCCCCATCCCTGGAAGTGTTCAAGGTCAGGTCGGTTAGGGCTCTGAGCAACCTGATCTAGTGAAAGATGTCCCTACCCACAGCAGGGGGGGTTCGGAACAAGATGACCTTTAAAGGTTCCTTCCAACCCAAACCACTCCATGAATCTATGATTTTATGATGTTACCCCCTTCTAGCCCAACAAATATTTAATTATTCCATGTACGATGCAACAACTTTAATAGGACAGCTTGAAAGAACACATCTGAGAATGTGCTGGTGAGTTACAACATCTAACAGGAGACCGGACATGTCAGTATAATTCTCAAAGCATGGAAATTGAATCTGGTTGTCCCATGATCTTGGTGATCTATAGGAAAGAAGATAAGGCATTGGCCATTGTCATTGTCTCCAACTACTGCTGTTTTCTTTTTCTTTAAAACTGTCTGGTGGATAAAAAGCTACTAGCAGGAGAAGATTCACGGTTTTAATTCCCATCCAGATCTCCTGATTTTCTGTATGTCTATATACACATATCTATCTATCCTGATAGATATGTGGCTTAATCCTTTTTGGCCCCCTTAGGCAGTTCCCTGCTCAGCATGCTATTTTTATGAAGGATCTATTATACACGCAAACCCTCCTACTCACTGAATGGGTAACCTGCATGGCGCATTTCCCTGAGACAGTAGGCACCCAAACAATACACCCAGAAGCACAGGTACTAAACCTGTCGGAATGGGAGGCTTATGTCACTTTATAGGGTGAGCCTTAACTGACTTCCTGAGTCAGAGCAACATTTGAATCTCAGCCTTGTGACTACTGTGCTACTGTTATAACCAAAGGCCTATTCATCCTCCTCCTTTGGAAACTCCCCACCAACACATATAGGCTTGGTTAATAAACTAGTTGGTATAACAGGGAGTTTTTTAACTAATAATGAGTAGAAGAAAGTTACTTTCAGAAATAGTGCTTATGAATCATGTCCCCATTATTCTAACCACATTGGTGAGTTAAGGTTAAAACAAGATACACCTCATTAAATCTATGTTGTATCTAAAGGAATAATCTAAGTCACGAATAGGTAACCTACTCCAAGGCCCAAAGTATCAGGACTTTTGAAAAGAATTGATGATAAATTCTGAAGGTATGCAAACATTGATAAAGATGACTATTTTGGGTAAAAGTATAAGCAGGCTGATGTTGGGAGCAAAGGAATTCATGACAGTTTGCCCAACCTCTTCCTCTCATTTCTTAAATAATGTATGATTTGAAATGAAAGCAAGTCAACATCTCATTATCTGATGTACCCTCCTCTCAGAAGTCACATCAGCATGCAGATTCCCGAAGATGCAGCAGACTTGTCCAAGCCGTTATGAGTATCAAGAAACACTTTATACAACAGGCTATTGAAAATAATTTCACACGCAATGTCAAGTTCATCCTAAGCATATTTGGTGGCAAGAGTTCCTAATAAATTATAAGGCTAGAGAAGCCTAAGGAAAAGGAGGCTTTGTAAGTCCCTTGCTGCTAAGGCGCTAACATCTTCTTTGTCTAAAGTGATGACATTCTGCCTTTGGATTATTTTCTTGGCAAATACTATAGGCCAGTGTCAGAAGGGGAGGAGAAAAAGAGAGTCTGTACAATACTTTCTATTATATGCATCACACAGTTCTTTTGGTTCAGTAGACATAAACAGCTTTAAAGTTCAAGATTAATTCAAATTGGATTTCAGAAACACAAAGTCTTAAAACATTTGCACCAAACTAAGCAATTACACTCTTATCCTTAGAAAAGCTTTTGAAAAAAATATGGTAGCTCAGATTTTAAATTGGGTCTTCAAAACCCTCTTGTCTGTAGCTGTGTCATCTGCTTGGTTGCCTATTGTCGAAAGGTAAAATGTCTTATAGAGAGAAGGATTTGCATAAATTGCTATCACCTGCTGGCCATCCCAGGTTAATGAAAGCGGGAGAAAAAAATAAATGATGACGCCTTTGAGTCTAAACTTTCTTGACTGTTTCTGTGCCAAAACAGATGAGCAAAATATTACTGTGGTTGTCTTCTTAATTTGCAGATCATTTAAAACCTGGGCCCAGTCTTGCCCTTTGCTATCATTGAAATCTTTATCTCCATCTACTGAAATCAGTCATCAGAGGGTGGAGGAACCTTTTCATAGTACAGATGCTTTTAGCCTTCTGCTCCCCACATGCACCAGAAAAGATGTAGTGCAGGATACTGTGGGAACAAGCTGTACTAAAAGAAAATTACCCCTTAGTGGTTTGAGTAGAGCATACACAGCAGTCAAACAGTCAGGCTAGAAATAACACATGAACAAAAAGCATATTAGGCAAATGCTCATACTCTAAGTTAATTGTACATCTGGTGAAAAGGAGTTGAAAGGGCAATCTATAGCAGTCTTCAGCTACCTAAGGGTTAGTTACAAAGGTGGCAGAGCCAAACTCTTTGAAGCAGTGTTAGATGACATACTGAGGACAACGATCATCAGCTGTGGCCTGGGAGATGAAAATAGTCCAAAGAGGCTGTGGAATCTCCACCTTTGGTGGTTTTCCAGACTCAGGAGGACCATACCATGCCTGACCTGAAAGTGTGTTGGAGATAGCTATAGTTTGAGCTGGAGGCTGGCCTAGACTTGCTCATGTCCCTTCCAATCACCATTTCTGTGATCCTATATAATGCTAAGTATGAAAGTTAACATGGTGAATATAACTATTTACACAAAAGATAATAAAAAGTATAGCAATTGTGAAAGCAGTAATTTTGTTCAGAAGGATAAAGAATGGTTCTGACAATTTACTACAGCATAAGGTCTTTTACCAGTCATGTCAAATGAATTGTTTTTTATAGTGTCTGTTCTTTCCTGTTTAGACAATTCACAGGAACCTACCGTTAATATTAATGGGGATTTTATATTCACATCAGAAGAACAGATCACAAAATAATAGACAATGCTTACCTACAGGTGAGTCTCATTTCAAAAGGAGTCTCCACGCTGCACTCTATTGTCTAACAAAGTTTCTCAAGTATTTAGACTTTCCAAAGCTTACTCTCTTTTGTGCAGGAGAAGAAAGGGGAATTTGGCTTATTGTCGAGGACTTTTAAACAGCTGTGAGATTGACCAAAGCATTGCCTGGAAATCTCAGAGAAAAAGTCACCACACGTGTACCAGCCTATTCTGTTTTATGTGCTATAACAAATACATTACAACATATATTAAAACACATTGAACTATGAATTATTATAATAGTGAAACCCTGGATTGTGCACTATATAGTTGATCTATCCATGAAAAAGGTGTTTGATGCACATCTATGTAACTACACACGGGCAGATCAACTATGCTATGCTGATACTGCTGCTCAGTTTATCCCAAATGCGCCCAGCTCACTGCACATGTGATGCAATGCAATGCATATATTTCTTTCAGGGAAATCTCTGATTGATTTGTAGGAGACATCTGACTATACGAATGAGCACAAGAAGCAGTCTTGTTATACATGCAGTGCAAGGGATGCTCACAGAAGGTTAATCCATTCTCAGAAGTTGCTAAGTAACAGTACCCTGAGCTCAGGATCACTAATTACTCGACAGCTCATCTCCAAAGACTTTGACTTGTGTTTTATTGGCTGAACATCACTATTTCTTGATAGTCTATTCGGGCAATAGGGGTTGAGGGGGGGAAGACAAAGCACTGAGTTGATTTAAATCAGCAGAGAATCTGACTTGTCTCACAATTCTGAAGTTTGAATTAATATCTCAGTAAAAACTCCCTAGTCATGAGAAAACTCATTGACTGCTGGACCGGTATATACTAATATGCCAAAAGTTATTCACTCCAGCTACAATAGCACTATCTCTTTAGAACATTCAAAATTCATTAGAAGGCAGGTAAAGTAAATTTGATTTTGTCAAGCTATCATGTGAGTGCAGTATTACACAGAGAATGGAGTGCACTTACGTTTTGCATATCCTAGGTACATAATTTCTCTTTGCTGGAGATTATTTTCTATCTGCCAGGGATTTTTTTCCCCCTTTTTAAAGAAAGAATCAATCGAGTCCCCTCCCAGCACACAGGTAAATAAATTTGTACCAGCAACGGGATTAAGGTCAAAAACATAACCAGCGTTCTTCTGTAAATACCCAAGATTAAAATAAACGTATTTTTATTAATGCTGTTAGAAATCTCTCCAACATTTGAATGCTGTGACATTTGAACAATAATAATCTTTCTGCCTCTCACTGAGATGTGCATTTTTGTCAGCAAATACTGTAATACATGGCTTTAAGATCCAAACTAAAGTTCTAGCAAACCTTTACATAAATTAAGAACAAGATCAAAACCAAAGAACCTGCATTTGGTTCACAGATGCCATTCTAATATTAGGGAGTAATGATGTACAAAAAAGAATATTAGCTAAAGCTTATTTGGTGTAAACATAATAGCTATTTCAAAAGCATTTAAAAACAATGCAAAAGATACCAGTTCATGTAAAACATAATGAACATGCAATTCCTTGTAGTGAAAAACATATTTTACAAGAGTTTGGCAGAGAGTGCATCTGTAACTGAAATAAAAATCAATAGAATTTGCTGCATAACTTAGACATAGCTTTATCTTCTTCTGTTCAAATTAATATATGGCAAGCAATTTATATGCCAAGTCTCAGCTTTCAGGGATTAGAAACAGCTGAGATATACTGCAACATTGAGGTTTATGATGTGACAATGCTGACAGACTCAAATAAAATGGCACTGCTGCTACATCAGGTGGGAAACTTGATCCATGAACTATTACTGGTTGGGTGTGAATGTCTGAATCCACAGCTTCAGTCCAAAGGGTTCAAGTTTGCCCATGGGATGTTGCCTAGCCTATATCTCTTTGTTTACAATACTCTTCAATGTAATATCGTACCTTAAGTGAGCTTCAAATCAACTACTTCTAGAAAAAGTATGCTGTAGTGGATCACCAGCACAAGGCTTGCATGACAGCTGAGCCTGCTTAACACCTTAAAGAAGGGATTAACAGATGTATTTTCTCAAGCACTGCGTGTGGGTCTCCTTCCTTCTCCTTCACTTCTGTCTCAGGATTCGCAGCACTGTGGTCCCGGCCTTGCTCTGATACCCCCCGTGCTCGGCACACCTGGTTATGGCAACCAGCTCTCCAATTCAGAGGCATCCCAATGGAAAAGGATGTTCTTCATAAATACAGTTTTTTGCTGTGGCCTTTCCCCAAAGCTGAAATGCCTAGATTACGCAGAAGCTCATGGCTAGACCCCAGGCTAATCCCTCTGGGTGAGGGTGTTGTGGCTTTCACCTGGTAAAGCTTGTTGTCAAAGTCATTTTACAGTGCAGCATGTTCCTCTCACCGAGGAGCTCTTCTCAGCGAGTCTTGGCCATCCTGGGCAGTTGTAAAAGAAAAAACCAGCCACAGTCACTGCTTTTGATCCTCACAGAGACCATTATGTTTTACTGTTTCCTCAGGCGATGGCTAAATAGGGCTTGTGATGCCTTGGGACTATAAAGATGCATTTTTCTTTCACGGCACATCTCTGCTTCTTACAATAGTTCACCAAAGTACAAAAAAGTTGCAAAATAAAAACAAAATATGAGGAACTAGACTCCAAATGCTGTACTAAGCATGAAATTCCCTGACGGGTGAGGTAATTGCAGCACCTAGCTGTCATGGTAACAGGCACGACTGCAATTAATAAAATTTAAAGTGTGCTGTATGTGGAAGATGTTAGGTGGAAACCTCCATGAGCCTGTTTGTTTAAAGCCACTCCCGCCTTCCCGCTTATCCTATCTGAAAACTCGCCGAATGCATCTCAGCCGGGCACTGTCTTCAGAGATTTCAAACCTTTGTGCAAAGCCACTGCCAGCCATTCATAAACAGAATGATACTAAATTTCTCTGCCCTAAGGAATAATACCAACCACTTATAATTTGGAGAATGGAGCCTTCAGTTTTCTGTAATGTGTGCTCTTGAATACCAGGAACTAATCTAATATTGCGTAAACCTCCTTTCACTGCTCGGCTTTACAGCCGTCATATCAGCATGGTTCTCTAGCCAATGTCATGCTGCCCTGGAACTGAGAAAATCAATGAAGGTTAAAATCACACACACGAAGGCATTGTGTTGATCTGCACTGCCATTAATTTAAACCATTTGGGGAGCCTAAAAAGCAACCCAACTATTTTCTATTTGCAATTCTAGTGTAGGGCTAATACACAGAGCAATACCTAGTATATAAGGAAATGTAAACCTGTCAGTTTACTGCTAAGTGACCCAGCTTATACAGATGTAATTAGAAAGTTATTAAACCAGAGTCCCTTTAGCCGTGGCTTCAGCCGAACAGCTCTGCTACTAATACTATCCATTAAATTGCATCCATTTATAGCTTGAGCACTATCAATTTTTAATAGCATTACTCCTAACAATCAACCAGCATATGCTGTTTTGAGCGTTAATCCTTGCCTGCCATTGACTACTTATAAACACAATATAAATTAAAATTAAAAGAACTGTAGCGCTATCCTTGCAGGTTGTGATTAGGAGGCACACCCTCTCTTTCAGGTATGCAGGTGTCAAGGGCCAGACAGATCTGGTCCCTCCTGATCAGTGCATGAGGGGCCGGAGGGACCACATGGTGTGGCTGGACATGGTAGCTCACCCGGGGTGACGTCCCACCTGGGGCTCGGGACTGTGCCGTGTCACCTGCAAGCGAGCTGGTGAGCACCTTGCCAGCTTGGTAGGAACAGTGATGCTTTCCTCAGATGCCTTCACACCTCCTTTCGAGAGTCTGTGGCTAAGAGACGGCAAAGTTTAGCAGAAATTGGCCGGGTAACCCTTACGTCAAGGTGCAGCCCATTTTTTTCTGGCAGAGTTTTTGCTCCATACCCATCCTTTCTGTGAACAGCCCATAGGATCACAGAGGAAACCTGATTCAAAGCACAAGTTAAACACAGGAATTTGTGCCACATAACCAGGTACCAAGTCTACTCTGTCTAGTCCTTAAGAAAGGTTGAATCCTGTCCCCAGGAAAGATGTTCTCATTCCACTGATCCCTCTGGACATTTCTGAAATTCACAGCTCTGCACAGGTCCATACAAGAGTTCATTAGATCCACAAAAAAATCTTCAAAATAGGTTCAACTGGAATGCAAATGAAGGCCTGTGGCAAGAAGACAAATTCCCTCTTTTTTGAGTTGACCTTTTCTATTTTCATCCATACTGACTGATCTGTATTAGCATGAGAAACACGATAATTTCAGTTGTAGCTCTTTTTAAAATCAGGTATTTTCCTAACTCCCTGCTCTATCTGTGGGAAGGTACATTTACTAGAGATTAAATCTAGAAGCATCCAGGCTTCTGAGGTTGTACTGCATGGAATAGTTTAATTAGGTAATGGTACATCAGTATTTTTAGGAGAACTTTCATTTATTACATGGAAGTGATCATAAAAGTTGAATGAGCTCTGGAAATAACTTGTTCTTTTCTGAGACTGTTCAAAACCTCATCTTTATTTTTAGATTTAAAATCTGTCTTAATTTTAAACTGTATAGATACAGTGTACTTAGAACATATATAATTAGATATAAGAAGTCTAGATTGCTCTAGATCAGGAGCTGTAAAATTTTCCTTAAGACTAACAGTTGCATTGAGTGTGGTTTACCATTGGAGACAAAATATTTCTTTATAATAAAATGACTTGCTTCTCAAATTCTTTCAGGTACAATCATCCATCAACTGGGTCTGCTGGATCTAACCTCAATTCTATAGATATCAAGACAAACAGAAATGGAGGAATTCTCCTCCTTTAATAGCCTCTAGTCTTTTCTCTCAGCCTTTCCTCCTGAATAGGATGTGGTGTTGAACTCTAAGCCCAAAGGTTACATCAACTACTTGTGACCGTACCCATAGGTCCAATGCACTGACCGTCCCACTCTTCCCATACATCTGTGGGGGAATTTCTTTCGCTTTGCTAGATACTGTAGAAACTGTGTTTCTGATCATGTAGCTTTCTATACTGATTTTACCTGAAAGCTTGCTCATTTAGACATAGGCATTTTTAAAATTAAAGTATTCAGCTACTATACCCCAAAAGTATGAAACACTAAGGTACAAAGAGAGAGTCTGTGTTTCTTAAAGCATTTCTAAGACTACAAGTTCCAATGGGTAAGGCTCCCTGGCATTACACAGTGGAAGGTTGTAGAAGTAACAAATCAAAGTTATGCAGTGCTAAGATACTAACAGTTGCACCAGGACCATAGGTTTTGAAGCACTAAGAAGTATATGTGCACTTTCTCATCAGAAATATTTAAGCGTGTACTGAAGATATTAATGTGGAAAGAATCAGTATAGAAAAACTTCAACGTATGGATGGCTTTACTGGAGTAGGCTGTCTTTAACAGTGGAGAGGAGCAATATTTAAACACAGAGGCAAGCAATCTTAATTGTTCTGACCCTTGAAATAACAGCAAAACTACAGCATAGACCACAATATGGCATGATTTTAACTAAGCTCCATAAAATTCTTGCACTGTTGGCTCACTACTACATGCTTTAGATGAGACAAGTATCAGAAAAGAAAATTTTTGCAGAAGAAAAGTCTCTTTTTCAATTTCTATTTGTTGAATAGTGATTGCATTGGCAATGAAGATGCTAAGTGTCTTGCTGGATTAGATGTTTTATGGTTCCTCATTATAGCAGTTGACTATATATATATATAAATGTTTTATAAGAAAAGGACACAAAGGGTCCTATCCAAAGAGAACTCCTGAGCCTGCATATTACCCCATTATAATCCATATAACCAGGTCTAACCTAATGTGGCAGCTTGCTGATATATTGCTGTAACAACTACCTATACACATTGTAATACAGTTCAGGCTATTACCAATAAAAGTCAGTTATCTGGCCTCTGACATTTATACAAGCCATAAATATCCAGAAATAAGAAAGCTAGATCCTGCTTTCCTACTTCTTGTCTTCCTAATGATTCAGTTTTTTTCAAACTTGCTAACAATCCTGTGTCCAAGAGCTGTTCAGCTCTATGCAGTCATTGTGCACATTTCCATTTGCCTAAAATAAATGCAAAACTTTCACTGAAGCTCTTTAACAACAATTTTTCCCTCTGTGATTTTGACATCTCAGTTATACTCTCTCTCTGTTGTAAAATGAAAATTTTTAGATGACCTGACACAAAATAGTCCAGTTTTGATGTTTGCATCGGGACCTGCTTCCCTCCCAGGAATCACTTATAGTATAAAGCCAAAGCTGGTACAGCAGACCAAAATTCTTTTTTTCATACTGCAGCTAAAACGTTGCAAAATAAAAAATAAATGTCCAATAAAAATACATTTTCTTAAATTTTACAAAGTAGAAATGTAAGGTATTTTAAAAAAAACCCAAATGTCCTTTATACTGGGCACATTCTGACATATTCTGCACAGGTACCCATGAAAATTTTAAATACGTCCATTCAGCCTTGGCACAGCAGCTCCTAATAGATACACTTGGATGGCTTAATACGTTTACTAAAACATTTTAAGTCACTTGCTTCAGGTAAAATCTGTGGAAGCAGAGACAAGCCTCATGTGCCATACTTAAACTGTTCAATCTCAGCAGTCTGATCTCAGCACCAAAACTCACACAAACGTGCCCAACTATCCTGATTTAAAGAGCTGGTGTGCACATGCAACCATCCTAACTTGAGGCATAGGGTAATAAGCACTTGGAGTATTATACCTATTTTAAAACTTAAATACAAGCCTTGCTGCCTAACTTGATTGCCACAGTTACAAATGTGGGCTTGTAGCTGGAAACCCTATTATCCAGGCTTGGTAAAGCCCCAGCCCTAAAGACAAAACTGCACTCCAGATCAACGGGGATTTACTTAAGCGTAAAGGCTGTGTGTAAGGACAGTGAGCAACAACCTATTGCCCAGCTGGGGTTGACACATCTTTCCAGGCAGCCAGCCACTCTCTACCAAGTTAGGTAGAGTGGATGTCACCCAAACACAATTTTAAACTAGCAGACAAACACGAAACAAGTATCTGTGTGAAGATCACCCTAGGAATTTGTGTCCTGCTTTGAAACCTGATGAGGCCTTGACTGCTAGCTTCAGACCCTAATATTTCCTCTTGCGGGTAGCCCTGTTCATCTGTCCTTGTTTTTTACATCTTGTCCTGTCTTCCATGCTGTCATCCTCATGTTTGTTCCTGCACTGCCTGCATTTGTTCCCAGGCCTCATCCTATTTTGTTGGTATCTGAAATCCTCACCTCATACCAGGCTCCTGCCTTGCCCCTTGGTTTAACTCTTTCATGATTTCTCTGGTTCTTGGTCTTGTTTGTCAGGATTTGTCTTGACTTCTTCTTTCACTCTGATTCAACCGAGTTTAACCAACAGGCAGGACCACCTGTGTCCCAGTCGTGACAAACTGAATCAGACTACAACTTGCTGCATCTGCTTCCACCAAGTTTGAAAGCCCTGACTACAGTAAACGTATAATGAAAGAAACTTGTTGAGACTGGGAGGCTCTACACTCCGTTCGGTGTCATTTTTTTTATTGAATGTAACATGATGAATTTTGAGAATGGCACATCTGCTTTCCTCCACAATTTCAAGGGGAATGTTGGAGGCAAGTTGGAGGAAGAAAAATGTATCAAAGGCTATTAAACACAAAGATACCATCTGTGGTTCAGGAAGTCCCTGGACTGCAAATCACAAAAAGCTGGGGAAATACATCAGCAAAGTGTCATTACACACTGGTCCTACTCTATCCTGCTGTTGTCTGCAGTTGGACGCAGACTTACGTGGTCCAAGAAAGATGTTTTTGTGTTCTCAGGTAACCAGGGGAAAATCATCATCAACATTTATAATAAACTGTATTTATTGGGGGGGAATCTGGAAAACTGAAGGTGGGACTCCTACCGTCTGCTTAGTAGAGCCACTGCTTCAAGTACCTCTGCAATTGCCTGAATGTCAAAGAACTGACTGATGGCACCAATGGACATCTTCCAGAACAACAATATTCTGGTATGAGTGTTTCCCCATAAAGTTTAAGGTAGTGCCTTTCCAAATGACCTCCCTCCTAGTCAGAGAGAGAATGATGGCAGTGGGAAGAGGGACGTAAGCCCAATCACTCTGTGAGAGGGAAGGCAACAGGGGACCCACAGAGCCCACTGGTGTAACTGAAGGAGGGAGAAAGGGGGACAGCCAGATTGCAACACCACCCCCCCCGCCCCCAGCCAGCAGCGTACATTTCTTTTGTATGGGTTAGAGAAACCACAGAGCAAGCAGTGCCCCAGGCATGGAGGGAAAGCTGAAGTTTTAAGGCCTCCATAAGCAGAGGAGGCCTGAAAGAACAGTCTCTGAGCTGGGGACTGAAGCCACAGCAGAGGTGAACCTCCTAATAGATGGTATCCCCAATGTCAGGAGATGTGACTCCTTGAAGCTTCCCTAATGCGGGGTTGCAGAATTAGATAATGTGTTGTGGAGACTTGCCAAAAGACTAAAGAAGATCGCTCCGTTTCTGAACAACCTGTGAAATACAGAGCTGGACTGTGCGCTGACAGAGCAGCGGGGCCTGTTTCAGCTGGTAGCAAAGAAGGATGAGATTGGACAGGATTCGAGCTCAGGTACCACAAAACCTGAGCCCGAATCCTGTTGTTTCTGAAAGCAGATGTGTTTCTTTTATGCCCTGAACATGCTCGCTCCTCGGTTCAGGCCCCAAGTACTGAGGAAGGGAGTGTGCCAAGGGACCCAGACTCGTGGGCAGGAGGTGTCGGCTGCAGGTGAGGAGGCACCACAGCACGGGCAACTGACACGTACCTCAGCCCAGGGCTGTCTGGGGATAACCTGAGCATCTGGCAAGTCTGTCTGCAGCAATGTTCTACACCATTTGTCCAAGATATTCTCTTTTCTCCCTCCTTGTGAATCCATGCAGCGACCTAGTGGACCCCTAGGAAGAGTCTAGATACAATGCAATTAGCGCGAACATCAGAAAATGTCTCCCTGTCACACAACTCCATATAGCCAGGGCACAGCTTGAACATGTTTATTCTGTGCAAAGCTCATGAAGAATTTGCATTAGAAAACAGAGACAAATGGAAATTTTGGCTTTCGCTGCTGTTTTTAAAGCAAATGTCACCCAAAGAGCTATTTACCTATTATCTAGATTCTGTTGTTGATAATGCTAGCTTTGCAATATGAATTTTTAAAATTTATTTTAAAGTAATATTAGGAAATGCATTTTGCACCATGTAATTATATTAATAAAGAAATTTGTTTGATGTTAAATATTTATTTTTCTCTCACTGTAATCATACTTTTGATGCTGCATACATTTACAACAAAAAATGCATTTTCAAAAGTCTTCAACCTGGTTTTATGATTATTTGTTAATCACAATCCATTAAAAACTTAAGGTTTTGAGTGGAGGGTTTGGTTTTTTTTTTTTTTTTTTTTTGAATGGTCTGTTTTGCTTTGTTTGGCACAGTGAAAAGAAAAAAGTAATTTGGGTTTAGCATGTAGAATTTAACTAAGCTTTATTTATTTTATTGTCAGAAGTAATAATAGGGAGTAATTTAAGTACTTTGAAGATGTGCATTTAGTGTTCTTTGAAGCATAATCCCATTAAGATTAATAATGAATTACATCTGAGAAAGACTATGTCCCTTAATGCTAATGTCTTTTGCAAGGTGGATAAATCGCTCAATTTAACAGCAAAGATGAATGTGCAGAGGAGCTACAGTTGCATTGGCTTATTTGATGTTGGGAGGTTCTAATTTTGGTGAGGTTTTTTTGTTTTTTTTTTCTGTCTAGAAGACCCAGAGACTCATGATCATTGAAAATGTTTGAGGAAAGTCATACTCAGGAATGACTAGCTCCCTTGAAAATCACCACCCACTTCCCATGGCTGCAAACCTCGCTGGTAATAGTTCCACCATTGCCGAAGACTTCAGTTTTCCCAACAGGTCTTGGTCATGATGTGCACAGCAAGCCTGAAGCAGCCAAGATGGGCTGAAGGGCTAAACAATGAAGAGAATGTAGATGGCCTAGTTCTAATTTGGCTCAATAAACTGTGCTCCTAAGTGTCCCATGTGGTCTTTCACAGGAATCAGCGTTCAGGATACCAACTTCAAACTTCACTCAGCAGTACTGCAGTGCTCCAGAGGGAAGAGATTCTGCTTCTTTGTCTGGAATGGCAACATTTTTTGGGGCATGCATAGCTATGAAGTAAAAGGTAGATGTAAAGAGTGGCCTAGCTCTTTTAAGAGCAAGAGGGATGCACCCAAGGATTGAAACAGATCCTGCAAAGTAAAGGACTAAGTTATGGCTCACACCAGCCAGACCATACCGAGGAATAAGCAATCTCTCTTTGGCCTCCTTTCAGTTCCGGCCTTGTAGCAGAGACCCAGTGGGACAGATCTCTGTTCCCACCGAGGTAGGATAAGCATCACTGGCAGGACACCAGGCAGAACCTCCTCCCATACCCTGCTATTACATGTGTGTCAGTCAGCTAAGTCTTCATCCTGCTTAATTTATAAGAGCTAAAGAGATCACATTACACACTGGTATAACCACAAAATCAGTGCTGCTTTGCCCAACAAATAATGGTATATGTCGCTTCTGATTACAATTGGTTCAAGGAGGCAACAAACCTCACAGTATGTACAGCCTTCAAAGAACTTATTAAAAATACATTTTTATGTTGTAATTGCTTACTAAGATAGATACATTGATTTCTTTCCTTCACATCTGAGAAGCAATTGCACAGACTTATATTCAGAAGAATGCACATAATATATTTGAAAAACTAAGCACGAAGAATCAGTTTAGATTTCACTGAGTGTGAATCTGGGGAGAAGAATTATCCCTCCTCCTTCTCACTACTAATGCAGCAGGGTTTATTTTTGAATGAAGGCAATATGAGCTTAAATTAAATGTCAAATATAATTTAACATTAAAGCATGAAGTGGCTGAGTGTGTGCATAGCAAAACTAGCAGCTCTTCTGAGTGGTTAATTGCTATCTACAAAATAATAACCTATAAAAAGATCTCTCATTTTCAGTAGTGAGGCTTAAATTTACTGTTCTGGAATAATTCTAACAAAATAGAGCTTAGAAGCCTTTTTAGTCACCCATGCCACATGAAGACACACAATGCCAAATAAAAACATCTGCAATCTGGCTGCCTACTTCTCTGGGAGATGTCTAGACTTTTATAATCAGCAATGAGAAATAGACACTTCTAGGCTGCAGTTCATCTTGTCCTAAACTAGATATTTAAAATAGGCCAGAAGAATCACATCTGAAAAGGGCCTATTTCTCTCCGCTGACTGTAAAGGAAGCCAGGAGTGATTAATTCAGAGGCAGAAAGCTACAAGGCAATGTGTAGTTTTGATCATTTTCTGCCAACAGGATCAACTGACCAACGCTGCAAATATATATACATTTTTTTTCACGGACACCTGATAGGTAACTACTATTACTGTTAGAAAGTAGCTGTTTTATGCAACATGCTGCCCCCTTTAGAAAGTAGTGAACTCCTTGCCAAAAGTTCTTTCCTTCACATCTGAGAAGCAATTGCACAGACTTATATTCAGAAGAATGCACATAATATATTTGAAAAACTAAGCACGAAGAATCAGTTTAGATTTCACTGAGTGTGAATCTGGGGAGAAGAATTATCCCTCCTCCTTCTCACTACTAATGCAGCAGGGTTTATTTTTGAATGAAGGCAATATGAGCTTAAATTAAATGTCAAATATAATTTAACATTAAAGCATGAAGTGGCTGAGTGTGTGCATAGCAAAACTAGCAGCTCTTCTGAGTGGTTAATTGCTATCTACAAAATAATAACCTATAAAAAGATCTCTCATTTTCAGTAGTGAGGCTTAAATTTACTGTTCTGGAATAATTCTAACAAAATAGAGCTTAGAAGCCTTTTTAGTCACCCATGCCACATGAAGACACACAATGCCAAATAAAAACATCTGCAATCTGGCTGCCTACTTCTCTGGGAGATGTCTAGACTTTTATAATCAGCAATGAGAAATAGACACTTCTAGGCTGCAGTTCATCTTGTCCTAAACTAGATATTTAAAATAGGCCAGAAGAATCACATCTGAAAAGGGCCTATTTCTCTCCGCTGACTGTAAAGGAAGCCAGGAGTGATTAATTCAGAGGCAGAAAGCTACAAGGCAATGTGTAGTTTTGATCATTTTCTGCCAACAGGATCAACTGACCAACGCTGCAAATATATATACATTTTTTTTCACGGACACCTGATAGGTAACTACTATTACTGTTAGAAAGTAGCTGTTTTATGCAACATGCTGCCCCCTTTAGAAAGTAGTGAACTCCTTGCCAAAAGAAACTCCAAGTCAGATTTCAGGTCTGGGGCTGAAGTCTGGGAGGACATTACAACAACCAAAACAGCTAAAACTGAGCAAAACCGTCCCAACAGACCTAACCTTCCATGCATTTGTACACCTGTTTAATTCTAGCCATACAAATAGTCCCACAGGGCAGATCTAGATGACTTTTTAAACAAGTTGTTGGCTACCAGTGGGCAAAGGCCTGTATGCTGCAGTACAATGGACTGGCTGGAAACCTCTGCTAAACCAGCTGAGTTCTACTTGAAGGAAGGGGCAGTTTCAAGAGGGGAAAACAAAACAGAGAGGACAACACGTGCTTTTTGTATTTTTATACTTCCTTCTCAAGGTTAAGTTATGACTTAATTTTCCTTTTTTTTTTTAATATGTAACAGCATAAATAATACAGAAAATCTGACTGAAATGCATTAGGAAAAGCTAGACAAAATCCTGATATGTGTGAAGTTAACAGCAAAGCTATCGCTGACTTAAATTGATTCACAACTTCAATCCTTCAGCATTTATAACAACTAAAAATCTAAGGTGGTTTCCAGAATATAAAATAACAATATGTCATTGTAATATCTCTATACAACTATTTCTGCTAGAAGAAGGAGGAAGAGATTTGAGATAAGACAAAACATGAAATCAGTTTTGTAAAGGCATTATCATTGGGGTCAATGAATATAAACCCAATAAACTATAATTTTCATCATGACTTCTTGTTTGTCTTCAAAGTTACATTTCAGAAGCATAAGACAGTTGTCCAATTTCTGTGGGGTGACAGGAACTTGCCATGTTCATTTGGGCATATCCACTGATACGGAAGTTTTGATATAAAAGTTCACAAGGGTCATGTAAGTCATATGATGGAGAGTATTGGAAAGTTAAATTAATAGAATAATCTGAACATTAGATATACTTTAAATAGTAAGAATTACTATATAATCAGAAAAGCATTGAGTTAGATGTCTAAATGTCAGGTATAACATGCAGTGAGTGATATGGATGAAAGAAATGGAGGGTAAGCAGCCTGGAATCACAAGGGAAGGAGTAAGCAATTCCTGTCCAAACCTTTCTACCAAAACAAATGTATCTAAGCCCTATGGAGCTGCCTTTTTACTTTAAGATGAAAAACTTTGAAACATAAGCAAGGCTTAAGTCTCATTGAAAGTTACTGTTTTATTTGTTCTCCTATGTCCAAAGTCAGCACTGACAGCAGGCAAACAGCCTGATACGGGATGAGGCCAGAGACAGCTCGTGGTGCTTACTCTGGTAACACAGTCACACTCTGCACAGTCATTGCCAAATGCGCAAATCTGCAGGAGGGTTTTACACAGTGGCACGAGCCTCGGGCATGGTGCTGACATCCTAGACTGCCTGCCAGCTTGGCCACCGCTTGCCCTCCCTGCGGATTGTTGAGTGCCAGCCATGAGCTGTTTTGAGTGGCTCCCAGCTCCTTCTGCCCGCTGTGTCTGAGATGAGGTGCTGCCATGTTGGCAACAGCATTTCAGCACTGTCAGAGCAGCCCTGAACTACCTCATTTGCAGTAGCAGGAGCACAGGTCTTCGTTTGCCAAAGCAACAGTCACTTTTTGTAGCTGGGGAGGTTACAGCGGCCATGAGTGAGGTTCGTCACCCCTGTGATCTCTGACTGATAAAGATAGTGAGGATCAGAGTGTTTTTTCAAGCTCTAGAACAGCGCGCACACGGGCACATCCTCCTCTGCTGCAATCCCTCCCCTTGACATACCATGGACAAGCACAGAGGGGCTTAAGGTTATTTCATGCTCTCAACTGAGGCCTAAGTGTCCTGGTTTTGGCTGGGATAGAGTTAATTTTCTTCCTAGTAGCTGGTATAGTGCTGTGTTTTGGATTTAGGATGAGAATAATGTGATAACACACCGATGTTTTAGTTGTTGCTAAGCAGTGTTTGTACTAAGTCAAGGACTTTTCAGCTTCCCATACTCTGCAAGTGAGGAGGTGCACAAGAAGCCGGGAGGGGGCACAGCCAGGACAGCTGACCCCAACTGCCCAAAGGGATATTCCATACCATGTGACATCATGCTCAGTATATAAACTGGGGGGAGTTGGCTGGGGGGTGGTGACCGCTGCTCAGGGACTGGCTGGACATTGGTCTGCGGGTGGTGAGCGGTTGTATCACTTGTTTTTTGTAGGTTTTGTTCCTCTCTCTCTCTTTCGTTGTTTTCCTTTTCATTACAATTTATTATTATTATTGTTTTATTTCAATTATTAAACTCTTCTCATCTCAACCCATGAGTTTTCTTACTTTTGCCCTTCCGATTCTCTCCCACACCCCACTGGGGCGGGGAGGGTAAGCGAGTGGCTGTGTGGTGCTTGGTTGCCGACTGGGGTTAAACCATGACACTAAGGTACAGGATGTTGGTGTATTCCTGATTTCCATTTTGGCTACTGGTAGGAGCTTGCTGACATGGCTCCTCCTCCACATGTAGCTTGTGTGAAGCCTTTTACAACCTCAGTGCCTTTCCTGCACTGTGACTTCTGCCTACCATCCATTGTCCTGGCTCACGAAGGGACACAAGGACTATCATCTGCCCTGTTAATAGGCACAGGTCCACACCACAGAAAGTAGAAGCCAAAGTAGAAGGCCATGATAATCATATCTTCCTCATTTTGGAGGTATCTGACATGTTGTTGTGTAACTCATCTTGCCAGCCCAAGACAGAAAAAGCCAAAGAGAGACTGGCGCTTTGCTGCACTGTGTAGAAAAAACACCTATTCAGATTACTGAAAAAGGTAGTGTAACATCCAGGCGATGCTGTTGCACTATGTGGAGTGACTTGCATTGAATTTGCATTGAAAGAGGAGCAAGATCATCCTTGTGCAGTGACTCCAGGGATTACATTGTGAGAACAGAAAGTGGGTCTGGAGAAAAGGCCTGTGTGGAAACTGCGGCAGATGCAGTAAAACTCTGGCATAGGCAAACATTACTTAAACTGGCATAAGGTCTGCTGACATCAGTTCAGCCAGGAATATTATCTGTTTATTTCTTAGCAATTCTGAACTGGTGCAGTGTGGTGTAGAGCGAGACCTAGAGGTCTACACCTGCTACCTATAGTCTGGTAACCTGCTCCCATCAGTGCCATGATGCTTCATTGCCATAATTCATTCACCAGCAACTCTGCCTTCTGTATATTTGAAGTCATAAGGAATGTTTTAAAACAAGAAATTATCACTTCATCCACCAAGAGAGGATCTGAATACCTTATAATACTGGTCATCATATTAAAAATCTACCTGCAGTATTTGTTGTATGGTCTCCTATTCTTCTGCAAGCTAAACTCCATCAAATAATTAAGAACTTTCTCTGAAACCTCAAGATTTGCTGATTTAGCAGAAAAAGATGTGTTGTAACAGATGAACTCCAGCAAATTTTGCTGAGGTGGTTTAGATGTTTACTGCTCTCAGTTATTTTTCCCATCCTTCTGCCAAAGTTACTGCCCCTGGACAGAAGGGCAAACTAAAACGTGGGCCCATACCTCACATGGCCCCTTCAAACTGCTGAGATATCAGTCTGCAAAGTGATGCCCTTGAAGTACAGGTGTCCAGTCTTTTTTTGTTGACCCTGGTACAGGGCAGAGTTGAAAGAAATGTCTCCATCAAAAGCCTTAAAAACAAAAGATGGGAAACCAGAAATGTATCAAAACTACCTCAGTTTTCTCTCCCACTTCTTGTCCCAATGAAGTCAAGTCACAGCCTTGTTTCTCTACAGCTGTCCTGTCTCTGCTAGCTGCTAATTTTAGCCAGGGTCCTCCATTACAGAGCAAGATGAAAAGGAAGTTATGAAAGGATGTGAGACATAGCTTTCCTAAGCCTTTTATATTTTTTAAGTTCCTCAGTCAGCTCTGAAATACCTTTTCTGGTTCTATCACAATTCCAGCACACAGAATGGAAACACAAAGTGCCAAACAGATGCAGCTATTTGTAAGAAAAAGCCAAAACCTTCTGTCCTCTCTCAATGATCTCTGACTTTCAGAATCTTGCCTGAACATTCATCAAATATTCCTTTTGTCTGTTGTTATTCCTCTTAAATACATAAAGAACTCGTTCATGAATGTATAAACTTCTGTCAGTCTCTAAAGTAAACGGAATTTTCTTTTAAAATGCTCTAAATCAAAATCACTCAGTGCATGGTGCTCTGTACTGTTATCGTCCTTTCTTCAGAGTGTGTCTGCTTTTGATCCTTTATTCCAGTCTTCTCTCCAGCACTGATTTCTCTGTCAATTTGGGAGCTGTGCCCTGTGTTAATGTTTAGATGGCGTATTTTGATGTTTTTCCTGTCTCTCTTTTTAAAAATACCTCTCTTAAAATTGGTTCTGATAAGTGTTAAAGATGCTCAAGGATAACGTAACTGAGGCTTTTGTTCTTCCTCTCCACTCCCCCACTATTATGTGAAGAAATAGTCAAGTAACTGTTGTTGGGTCAGAAATTCCATTTGTGTTGCATCAAGCTCTGCACCTGCACAGGTAACAAACTTTGATCCATCCTACTACAGAATAAGGGCCCAAACTCACCAAGGACTAAAGACCATAGTCCAGGAAAAAATTCCTCTTCAGGAAGCAGAAATCAATCTCTCCATTTCCCACTTGGAGCCCCCCCGCCCCTCATATCGCATGCTGAGGGAATTATGATCTTGCTTTGATAAGCCATTTCTGTCATGCTGTGCAAGGAGACCACCACTTAGGATTCAGGAGCCGTGTCATCTCTTCCCAAACAACATTCAATATTCTTTGGACACTGCTTCATGTAATACCTTTCTCTAATGGTTAAATTGTCTTTATTCATCTAGTGGGAAGAGTAGCAATAAGGCGGCAGAGACTGAGTCAAGTCTAAGACAGAACATAGCCCAAAGAGCAAAGAAATCTTTCTCTGGTGTATATGTGTGTGTGTATATATAGATCTCTATTTTTTTTTTTAATAAACTTTTGCATTACACTCACTTTCAGAGATAGAGAAGTCTCTGTTAAGAAGCAATGGAGAACTCTGAGATAGAGTAATTGGAAATGTGTCCTTCTGCAGCTCCTATTCACTGCTGGTGTTCAGCAATAAAAAGAGAATTGCAACCATGAATCACAAACACTACCCTGCTGTCTTAATACTGCCTTTCAAGAACTGAAGAGACAAATACCACTTAGACAAGGAGAAACCCTCATATATCTGATACACCTCCAAATGCTCTCTGATTAATCTTTTTTCTTAAAAACAAACAAACCAAAACAAACACTAGTTGAACAAAAAAATCCCACATCCGACAATCTAGATTTCTAAAGCTTTGATGGAATGAGGCCATTGGTGAGCAACAGTAGAACTTTACATAGAAAAAACCCCAAACACTTTACTAAAGCTATCAAAAGAGCTATTCTTTTAGGTAGTTTTGGAGTAAATAAAACAACACTTACTCCTTTAAGTGATTTGTTTGCATTAAATGATTCATTTGCATTTATTTGTCTAATCCCAGAGAGGTTATTGTGCTGCAGCATACTCACACATTCAATCAGGCTATTCTTTAAAGCCAAGTGCTATGGCTTCTGAAGTGGGAGTGTGGATGCTGGATTTCAGCAGAGTTGGAAATCCACTACATAAATTGAAAGAGTTTGCTGTTCTGTATTGTCTGTATCATGCTTGCTTGTTGAAACAACATCAACCTTTCAGCAGTGGGAAGCAGGCGGCCCAGGGAGCAGGAGGGATTCCTGACATGCTGCGTGGCCCTTTGGGAATCACTGTGAGATGTGTTTGCGAAAGCACTGGTGGCTGCCACTGTTTTTGTTGTGAGCACTTTTTGAACAGCTTCCATAAGCCTCTTCAGGATTTTAGTCCCATTGCGCTTAACTGGAAGGCAGTGAGTTTCAAGTGCAGATCCCTCCCCAAAGTCATGTGTGCTCTTTGTGCTTCAAGGTGGGGCTTGAGTTTTTGGTTAGGCTGGCTATCACTGCCATTTTTGCCTATGTGCTCTTGCTGCTTCTCTCGCCCCATCACTAGCCTTTATCTGGATCAGGGAGCTGAACTGGCAAAAGACTATAAAAAATACGAAGTGAACAGATTTTTGCCCATTTAGCACCCTAAACTGGTTCACCATGATTGATCACAGGTTTAATGCAAGAAAGGAAATGGCTGAAAATGCAAGAAACCCACATGGCTGGAATAGGACAGAAGAAAGTTTTTACGGTGGTTTAACTATATTGTTAAACCACAGCCTCAGTTTATCTATCTATCTATAAATAAATCCTTCCCCATGTGCAATGCTTTAGGAGCTGTGGTTGAAAGAGACACTTACGTAAGTGCTAATGCAATCTGAATAAATGGTGGCATTTAGGCAGGGGCGAAGGGGTGGGGGGGAGGTGCGGTGAGGCAGCCATTACATAATGTGATTGGAGATTTATCCACCAAAGCTTTACATTTTGAGTGGGACAAACTGGATGTCCCAGAAACCAGCAGTTAAACAAACACTGAATTTGTCAACCCATTCAGAATTTGTAAAAAGTATTGTTGTTTTATTACTGTTATTTATCTTGATCGCATTTGTTCTGCTTAGAAGAAATAAAACACAGGCGCTCTTTGCTTTAATTGCTGGGCCTATTCTTTAGTAAACAATGAAAAGTGATTAGAGATGTTTTTTGGCATGCACAGTCCAAAACCACCTAGTGAGAGTTCAAAGAACAAAGCAAATGCTTATTGGAAGAAATTACTCAGCTAACTAAACTTGTATATCTTTGAGTCAGACATTTTTTCAGCATCTTTACCCCATTTATCAGTGCACAATTACTGTCACTATTGTGTTGTGTCATTAGGCGTAAGGTTACAAGTGCCAGTCGGAATAAAAAAATTGCAGTAATGTTGGCATAATTTTTCATTATCATCTTCATTAACCACAGCTAGTGGGAGTAAGAGTTTATCCTTGCTGTTGTCATCGTCATGACAACGCTTCCAAAGCTTGTCTGCCGAGAGTTCACCAGATACAAAAACCTGAATGTCCTCATTATTCCGCTTCTCACACTCTCACCCATGCCAAGGGTGATCCGAGATGCACAGGGCCCTTGATTTATCCCCTGTGATTTCTCTTGACAGCCTGGTATGGTGTCTCAGCTTAAGGCAATCGGTCTGATTTCACAGTTTAATTACTGCTAATCTGAAGGAGCGTGGCCAATGCTAATGAGCCAGCAGCAATCAAAGCAATAATGGCTAAACTCGCCCTGTTTCATTCTTCTCTTTTTATTAAAACATCCCTACCCTGAAATAAGCAAGTAATTTCTCCTTCTCTGCACAACTGCATTGAAAGAACAGACGAGCCTTACATACAATTTGGTGTTATTTCAGAAGCAGATCATAAGATTCCTTTATATTTTGCACTTAAACCCCTGTTTAATGTTAGTTTCCAAACAGCTTTGATTCAAGAAAAGAATCAATAGTTGGAAAAGACTCATTAGCGGATCACTAGCTCGACTGCAGAACATCCATGGTGGCACACTGGGGCCAAATTTGGGATGGTGGCCTCCTTGATTTTTGCAGCTGGGCATCACCAAATTATGCAGCGAATGAAAATATCTATGACAGCACTGCGAAAGAGAACCTAGAATATTCAGAAAGGGCTTTATTGTAAAAGGAATTAATTATAAAACTGGATAACAATCTACCCTGCAAAATGACCAGTGCCCTCAGTCAACACCACCCAACAGCAGGGACTTGCACATTTTCCCTTTTCTTGAGCTTCCCTACTATTGTTGAAATAGATGAAGAAAAGCATAGAAAAAGGTCTTCAGGACTGGTTTCTCTCAATCACACCAGCCCAAACACCAGGAGAACTCCAGGAAAATAAAAAGAATCAGGCCCTGTATCTGCCTTTCTGTACATCCATCGACTGTGTTAAGAGTTCCTTCGGATAAATTTTCATTGGCCTTTTTCTTCCTCAGAGCAGAACCTCTATTTAAAATATTTACCAAACTTTACTGTGATGATCTGATTAATGTACAAAACCTTTTACACTTTAATGATTCTGCAAACAGAAAGTAACTCATTAGAAGCAAGAGCTCCAACATCAGTGTAAATCCTAGATATTTCAGCAACCTTCTATAGCTATTTCATCCTTACTCTGGTAAGCCATTTTGAATCAAGCAAAAAACTGTGTTTCAGTGCTACTATGTGTGACTTATGATATATAAATACGTTAGGCAATATTTTGCTTGTTAAATGACACGGGAGGAAGAATGATAGAGAAATCAGCCATAAATAAGAGGTTTTACAGCAAATTTTGAAGAATTTTGTGAACTGCTTGTCTCGTGCTTGTCTCAAGTTTATCTGTCAAATCTTTCAAATTTGGTGTTGCTCAGTTAACCTGAAGGAAAATAGCTTTTTAAGAATTTTGTGGGCACCTAGGAATACTTGACCAGAGTGGGAAAAACACGTCTTCTTTGCAGATAAAGGTGTTTAATAAAACAGTAAGTATTATAATGTACCATTTGCTTTTTACAGCAGTGTCATTTAAATGTGTAATATAGCAAGACAGTGACACTTTATAGGATTAAGTCTATTATAAATCATTTTATCTCATCCATTCATTAAAGAGCTGTTCTACCAATGATTGTTTCACATTCACAATGTCGTATTTAAAAACAGAAAACTCCAGACTGTGATGCTACTGATATCTGTTATTTTGCAGTGTTTGTAAACCTATTTTACCTATTTTTTTTTTACTCTCTCTCAGTATAAGAAAAATAATGCTATGGGTACTCACAAAATATGGCTATTTCCATAAGATATACGAGAGAGAGAGTGTCACAAGAGGGGAACATCATTCTAATAATATTTTGTACTTCATCATAGCACTGTCAGAAGATGCCAACGGAGACTCCAAGTCATTTTAAAGAACCACTTCATTTACAGGGAAGGAGTTCACTACTAATTAAGTTGGAAAGCCTCTGGGGCTTTCTCCAGCCTTTGCAATTCTGATTTCCTTGGAGAACTCCTAGTAAATCTGAGAGATCCAGAGATTTCAGTGTGATTAAGGCCCTGTTGACACAGACATTAAAATGGCACTAGTCAAACCATGCCGTAAACCTTACACAAAAAAACCCCTGTCCACAACAGCTCAGGTAAACCGAGCTAGAAGTCTGCTGGTAATAACAATAATATGATATAACTATGAGGCACAAGTGATAACAAAGAAAAGAAGAAGAAAAATCTAGGTTTAAGATCTCACTTGTCTCCATTAGTACACCTCCTTGATATTCATCTGCCTTAGCTGGCTGAGGAACTGGGAAATCTTGCTGTAAAGTGAAAAAAAATATGTAGAGCGGGGACTTGCAAAATTCAAACTGTGTATGAAAGAGTTACAATTCTTTTATCTTCTAACTTAGAAAGTATCTATCTGGTGCCACCAGACTGATGTTGTATAGTTATATGGAGGATCAAGGCCTGTAAATAAAACTGACATTTCCACATAAGGCTAAATTTCCTGATCTGGTTCAATGGAAAATTCCACAAACTGTATCAGTACAGCAGGTGGAAGAGAAGGAAGGCAGGTGGCACAGGACTTATTTACACTGTTATTAAAATAATAATAAAAAAAAATGTACATACAACTTTAAGATAAGAATCAAATGACCTGAATTCCACTTAAGCCCCTATATTAGCTCATTCTGAGCTAATCTGATTATGTCTAACATAGCAGTGGGTTGTCCATATAGATGCACCCCAACATAGAAGGCAAGGAAATATCCACTCTCATTTGTAGTTCTGACTTGGTTCTCCCCTTTTATTGACTATCCATCAGAAGGTCTAGGTTGATAAGAAGTTGTCAGTCAAGAGTAAGTAGCAGACACGGGGATTTTGGCAAAATTGATGCCTTGTAAATTTGGGTCAAAGAGAGTAAGTTACACTGAAAAGCTGCAATAAAGCAGGGAACTAATTTTATGTCATTCTGAATAATGGAAAGTATCACAGCCATTGAATTATCCTTCTCTTCCCATAAATGGGAACTGCTAGCACAAGTGTAAAGCCTTTTTGTCACTGAAGTGATACAGGCATCAAGCAAGAGATGTCATTAACAAATGTAGGGTACTTTAGTGAAGTGTGGTGTGATGGACCCTGTGACAAAAGAAATGCAATGATGAAGAAAGACTTCTAAAATATAATGCAGGGACACATTAGTCACATAGAAGCAATGTAAACCAAAGAACAGACTGTCAAGAAATCTGAGTTGATTGCCTTCTGGATGTTGTGAATTTGGAGGTCATCAATTTTGGCTAGCTGTTGATCTGGCATTCTGGTACTCTCCCCCCAAAAAAGAATTTCTCAGATAATAATCTATCAAGTGGCCAGACCCAGTGCTGCTGAGACTGCACTTCTTGCACAGTTTGAACTGGCTCAATTTTTCAGTTATAATAAAGTAGCTGCCATATATTATTCTAAAATAATGTTGCTGCTGAGTTTTTTGCAAGGCAGGAGTGAGACAGCAGTAACAGGTCACTGCCATGGAAAGAAGGGATCTGAGGAATCACACAGAAGAATTGGAAGACAGGGTATTTGAAGCAAACACAAAGAGAGAAAACCAAAATGAATAAAATTGGAGAGACCTTCAAAAAGAAACAAACGTCAGAGGCAAAGGAAAATAAAAGAAAGCAAACTTGGTTTGTTTAGCAACCAAGACTAATTCCCCTTCCTGTTAGAAAAGACCTTCATAGATCAAAGTATTAGAGTGTGCTGAATTCCACTTGGGCAACCAGCGATATCCTGATTAGATTTGTATTTAAACAGAATTGTCATACATTTCAATTATCAGAATCATTGGAGCCAAGTGCTCTTTCAAGTCAGACCTAAATTATGCATTCTCTAACGGAAAGTGAAAAGGCATACAATGTTGCTACCAAACATTGTTCTGTAGAGCCATATATACTTTTAGCAGTCACGAGCATAAATGGAAGTATGCAGTATTCACACAGTTCCACTGGTAAGCTGAAAACTTACTACATCAAACAAAAGCAAGCATATTCTTGGGTTTTAATTGCTTTAATAGTCGAAGGATAATCTTTCAGTCTAGTCTTCAGAATTGTTCTTCAGAATAATTACTTCTGTGTGCTCAAAAAGAAAAAAAGATACTACAAAAGGTAGTATCATATGTTGACATGATTTTCATGTTGTGCTAAGCACCTTCTAAAAACAAGTGCCCTCTATGGCATGCCATTTGAGGCTGAAAAGCTAGATGTACCCCAAACCAGGAGTCTCTTTAAATGATGATATGCGTTTGATTGATTTGGACATTTGAATATCCCTAGTAGTGAACAGGAGTCTAAATATCTATTGAAACAGCCCTGGAAGATGAGCATATTCACCGCTATTGAAAAACAGCTTAATGGGTAATACCACCCAAACACAACAAAGAGGCCTGAAAGGTATCTCCATAAGAGGTCTGGGCATCAGTGGGAATTCTAGCTGTTACTTAAATGCACAAGAACATATATAGGGACAAAACATTCATCATTCACTTAAAACTCATCAAACCATGAATTCTGTAAATAATTGCTTCTCAGACTTAACACCTACATTTTGAATCTAGGATTTAAAAATGACAAAGGCCCTTATATTTTTTTTGGTAACCTGGTTCCATTTTTAGGATAATATCACCACTACTTTAAAATGATGATTTTCTAATCTCCTGCTTTGGTTTTCTTACAGTACTGTATGAGGTTTAATGTCTCAACATTTATTTGTTGCTATTCAGTAGACCCCAGGGGTCAAGCTGTTACTATGTCTTATGCTGTCTGTAAAATTATGAAGTGCGTGCAGGATAATGGGGAGAATTGATCAACACAGGAGATTTTCAGTGAATAATCTTCCAGATTCAGAGAACCACCTCCCTCCTCCTACATCCCAGAATTTTACTGCTGAAAGAGATGACTCTGAGTCACAATACAGCAAAACAAATTTCATCAGCGCTTTTTCCTATCGTGGACCTTTGACTGCTTTGTGACTGCTCCCATCCTCCTTACTCTACCACTGAAAGCAGCCTCTTCCCCCTCACTGTGTTTTCTCACAGGTTCCTTCTACGGTATCTGCACAACATCCTACTTCTACTCCCAGGCACTTTCCTTATTATAGCAATTTTCTCCAAAGGTTGACGCTGTCTATCTCATATGCAAGAAACAACAGAAAGCAAAGATGTTTAAAAATGTCATGGTCATCTGGATATATCCTTCTCATATAACTCCTCCTCAATGTCCACTGTAAATCCCAGTTTCTGCGTTGTACTAAATGCAGTTACCTAGGCAAAAGATCAGCTTTTTCCCTATATTACAAGAGAATTGATATATCTTTGAAACCCTAAAAATAATAATACACTATAATAATAATTGAAGAACAAAGACGGCTTGTAACTTTTACCTTATCTTGATGAAATTACAAGTGAAACAAATCTACTATTTATCTCTAACACAATGCCAACCACATATCTGAATTATGGTTTTCTCTTGTTTGATAGGCTAAATAATTTTAGAAAAATGAAAAATGTTAGGTGTACACCTGCTGTTTCCACCTGAATAATTTCTCTAGAAGGTGGGATGACCCTACTCACATTTGCAGTTGTCTTGGACAGAAAAAAACCACAAAAATTGTAGTATGAATTTACCAGTCAGGTTCAGGTCTCATTCTAACTAAGTAAAGTATCTGGGCTGGAAAATTCAGATGTAATTCATATGTACAGTGGATAAAAAAGTGTTGGTCTGAAAAAATTTAGAAGTGGCATAAAAATGCCAGATCTTGCCAATCTGTCCCATTTTCTCTCTCTGGAAATTATAGTTTTATTTCTTCGAAGGGCTAGCACATTTTACTAGCCCATATGCCTAAGTAACACTGTTTTTAGCTATCAGTTTAGATATTTATACCACACTGGGTCGTGTGGATCCTATCAAAGCTGGCATGAGTGTCTGTTACCCAGTTCTACCTCACCAGGTAAAATTCCAGAGTCAGGACCTCACTTTGCTTTTTGTCAATGAGAAGGAGAAACACCAAAGAACCTTCCATTGCTAGAGAGAAATGGGGTCATCTTCATCATTAGCAGCGAGAACAGCTCAAGATGGATGTACAGAACCTCTGCAGAGTTGGAAATGCAGCACTGACAAGCCCAGATGCAAATTGTTTTGCGTTACCCAAAGCCCTTGTGCATAGTACTTCTCCCTTTTAACCCTGCTGTACCAAACAGCAACTCTTTAAAAGGATGCCAGCAGTCTTCCTCCCATCCTCGTGGCAATATTCAGTATTCACACTGAGGCACTTTTTGGGGTGTCACTAGCTGCAGCTGCCCATATTTGTGTGTTTCCAAAAATGAGGTTTGCATAAGAGTTTCACTTCTTATAAACACTGGTGAGTCTGCCAGCCTGCAGCCCCCGAATTCAGCAGATGGCCATGTTTAGCCAGCGAGCTACAGGAATGACAAAGAGCAGGAACTGTCTCTCCTGAAACCTTTAAGAAAGCACTGAAGCACTATTCTAAGTAGACACTCTAGGGTATTTTTATATATATATATATATAATGGGAAGGTGAAAAAAAAAATCCCTAATTCTAAACAGTTTAATCACTTCAGTAGAAATGATGGACTAAGTCAAGCCATTTTACCTGCCCCTAGTATTTAGTTTTCTCACATGACAGCTACTGTGCCATCCTCTACAATAATCTCTGTAGGACAGGAAGAAAAACAAACACCCACCTTCCATTTCAAATTATTTTTAGTAGGGTATATGAATCATCGTTGTCAACATAACCCAGAGGATATTGAAAGCCTTTAGAAAAACTAACTCAGGTTACTCTTTCACATCATTAAGCATATCTAGAATTCTTTAAATCATGCTCTGTCAAATGTGGTGGGTTTTTTTGGAAAATGTTGTAAGGCTTCTTAACCATGTTCCTCAAATAAGAAGAGGAGATCTGATTTTTCTTATATGTTATTTGCAGACAAGAAAAAGAAGAAATATGCACAAACAATCTTTATGCTCCCTGTTTAGTATCTTCATATGATTCAGTAAATAGCAAGAGATGCAACACATAAGTTTTAAAATAGCTTTAGTGATGCCAGGGAATGACTTTTGTATGGATCTTTATGCTTTGCTCTTTGCCAGCTATGCTAAAACAACACCAGTGGATGGTAGCAGACAGTTGTATTATATACATTATGTTATACTATATGTTTAAAATGTTATATATTAATATAATCTACCTCTCTCTTTTAAAATCTTCCTTAGCAGTAAAAAAGGCAATATATCCTGACTGGACATCGAGTAACTCATTACTGCGATGAAGGCAGTCTGCTTCTCTCTTGTTTTAGACCATCTTCTGACTCAGACAGTCTTGTCTTGTTGGTTTACACTTAATTTGCCTCCTCATTATCTTTTCAACCATAAAAAGATGATAACTTCTTTGTTACTTAAATAGAAACTCAGGACATAACCGAACACTACCTGCAGACAAAAAACTATAGGTTAACGTTTTTATTCTGTCTTTGCCTGGAGGCAGCGGAGGCGGGGGTGTGGAAAAGCAAAGGAAAAAAAAAAGGCAAAAAAAAAAGTCAGATGACACTGTATGGACATTTCTCCTTTGCCCTAGGGAAAAGGCAGCTGGGCTATTGAACAAATAAATCTTCCCTCACAGATGACCAACTCTAGAGTTGTCCCTCTTGGTGTTTGCTACTTGAGCCAGTTTAACTGCCTTTTAGCTCTTGCCTGAGGGTATGCCTATTCCTGCCTCACGTCATCTTCCAAGAAGCCTCAGCCTAACAGAAAGAGTCCAAGGCAGCCTGATAGAAAGAAAACCCAAACCAGCTGTCTGGGAAGCCATAAAGATGGGGAGAGGGAAAACAAGTTTGTGTTTCTTGAGGTTTACCAGAAGAGCACACACTGAAGCAGGGTGCAGGTGGAGGGAAGGCTACCAGAAGGGAACCTCTTCCCTTCAGAAAGCTGGGAAAGGTATTAAAATAATAATACAATTCTCCAAGCCTGAGTCTCAGTGGTTCATTCTCAGAAAAGAAAGCATGTAAAATATGCAGAGAACTGAAGAAAGCTGAAAAATGATCCTTTTACTAATCCATCCTCATTTAGTCCAAAGCTGTAAGATGATATTTCCCTAACATAATCTTCTAGTTTCTGTCACTCGAAGACTTTGCATTTTCCTGAACTGGAAGTTGTATCCAGACAATTGCATTTAATAACCTTTGATGCAACTTTCTGAATTGAATTTGTCTAATCATTTCTTAAACCTCTTTAAACATGTGGTATCCAAAACATCTTGTAGCAATGAAATCCTCAAACTACTTTGCATTGTGAAGAAAAAGTGCTTTCCTGCTCCCTGGCAATTTCAGGGTGCACTTACTCCTTGTTCTGTGGTAACAGGGGATGATCATCTCCTCTCTGCACCCTCTGGATTATTCATAATTTTGTACACCTTTTTACATCTTTGTTGTTCATAGTATTGTGTGCACTGTGAGACTCCTTTTTCCCCAGGGTGAAGAGGTTTGGTGCATTCAGTCTCTGCTTGTAGAGAAACTGTTCATTTTCTCCATTCAGGCTGTCACCTTCTCTGCAGCTCTTCCAGTTCCATCACATCCCACTGGAGACAGGGTAACAAGAGTTGCACATAGCATACGACACACAGGAACGTCACAATTTAGAGCCAGGAAGGGATTTTCTTTTCTGTTCCGTTCCTTTTCCGGTAACTCCTTTTTGTTTGATGAAGTTGCATTTTTACAAGCTTCTGGGCTGCGTGCCAGCATGATGTGAGATGACTTGACGTTTTCGGTGTTATTTTTCTAAACCCTGACTTCTCCACAGTCGGCCGTCCTGTAGGATGGCTTCCCAGGAAAGAAACAAATTGGCCACGACCGAAGAGTCACCATTACCTGTGTACAAGCCACCCCTGCTATAGATTTCATCTCAAAGCAAGTGTTGCTGCTCTGGAAAGGTCCCTCTGGGAGAAGGCAGGTCCACACCATGGCTGAGCGGCTGCATTAGGCGCTGCAGTATTCTAATGTAATTAGAAAACAGCTGTGAAGGAACAGTCAATTGTTTTTTTGGCAGTCACGGCCAATTTTGCACCAATGCAAATGACGAATCAAATCCTGCAAGTTTACAATGTCTGCTGAAAGCATAATGGCAGAAGCCATGCTAATGATTTTAAATCTCGTTTATACCATTTTCAGCTGATGGAGTTGTCCCTCGTCCCCCAGAAGCCTCCAGTGTCAAGGAATTCCCATACACTGCACCATAATGCCTATTGGGAAGGGGAGAGGAGAACCAGTAGGTTGGGTAGGGAAATCAGGCAGCTGCCTTTCATCTACAGACTAAATATAGTACATTCTTTCTTTCCAGAGCAGGAACCATGCCATTGAGCCATGCATTTCTCAGCCTCACCAAATAAACATAAAACTGGCAAGAGAGAATAACACAAAGTATCCAGTTACAACCAGACTGTTCCTCCCTGACTATCAAACCCAGTCCACCCACTATGTATTAATGCATCAGAAATATTAATCCAGAAGAACAGCGTTATTCTTTTAAACATGTTCCTCATACCAGTTCTTTTAACAAACATCCAGCTCTGCTAAGGCTATCAAATATCAGCCTGTGAACTATCATCTGCTCCTAAGATGTGTGCAATTTTACTGTCTGAATGATGACAATAATCTCTAGGGCCACATTCTCTTGCTGAGGCCCCCCATAGGATCTTTCAATATTATTGCACGTGTCAGCTGGGATTGCAAATGCTTCTTAGGAGGGTAACTGCTAAAAACATATTTTTGCATTTGTAGCAGTGCCTGTTAACATGAACAAATGCAATCCAGTTGGCAGTATGTTCACATAAGGGCAAACTTTGTGATAAAGATGTTAGAAACAACATTTGAAAATGGCTCTTTGCCCTTCTTGTTCTGGCCTGAAAATAGCTGCATGTCAGTCTTTAGAAGGCAATATTTTCGGCCAGATAGTCAATAATTTTGATAGAATTAGCATGGGACAGAAACGCCATCCAAAAATGGATTCATGTTTAATCTGGTAATCTGATCCCATATGGCACTTTAAAGAGTGGGAGGAATTAGTGTTTGCTGCTTAAAGAAATTACCCAGAAAATGACTGTCGAACACAGACCAAATAGTACCTCATCAGCATTCAGTGTGAAAAAGACAAACAGCACAGGAACAAGAGAAGTTAAAAGGTGAGCCAGCAAAGAAAGCCAAAATTTGTTCCTGCATGGCTGGGAAAGGGATAACGATCAGATGATAAAGGCAACCTCACAAAGTACTGGATATAAATAAAGAGGAATTAGAATACATCGCACAGAAGGGTGGAAGGCAGTTTAAAAGCTGAACCTAACAATAAGCCAAGCTCCATCCTTAAATACCCATTCACCTTCTCCGCAGTTCTGAGAAGGTGTTAAGAATGCATTGGAAAGCACCCTTTGGTTCCATATTATTTCTAATCATCCTGATAAGGGAAGCGAAGGTTCAGGCACAAGGCACGTAATGACTGTCTTGGTCCTGACACTCGACTGTGCTTCAGGTCACAGCTTCAGGACACGTTTCTGCGGTGCAAAACAGGCCAACGTGGTTCTTTCTTTCTGCCCTTGTCCCTCAGTCCTGCTGATCCGTTTGTCTGTGCGGCCTTGTGGTGAACTAGACTCAGAAACTCAACTCACAACTAATCCTGTTAAAGAATTGAATAAAAAAAGGACTGAGCATATTTTTAATTTGGTTGAGGTCAACCAGATCATCTGTAGCCCTGCAAAAAGTGACAATGGCACAACTGAGGAGCCACCCCTGGAGTGAACAGTTGGAGATAAATGGAATAAACAGATGGAGTTGAAGAGGAGAAGAGCGGGAACGGCTCATGCTGCCTTTGATGCCAAGAGCGACGTCCGCAGAAACACAGCCTCAGAGCTCCCAGTTTGTGCTGTCTCTGGAAGTGTGTTAATATCCGCACAAACACAGTAAACATGGCCTGTGTGCTAAAAAAAATAATTATGACCAGAGAGAATAAAAATAGCTGAGAGATGAGATGTGATGAACATCCAAAACACTTCAGATTCTGGGCAGGCAGCTCCATAATTTCATAATGCCTTTTCTGTGTTCTTCTCCTTCTATCAGGATGTTCAGCTTCCCTGACCTGCCCCACACTGGAAAACCTCCTTTTGTGACATCAACCTTTCACTTGGCCCATCCCCAAAAATCGTACAAGGTATTAGGAACCCTTCACTTTCACTGAAATTGTGGAAGCTGAAGGGCATCAAAACAACGGCCAGTGAAGTTGCAGCTAAACCAAAGCAGGGTTTGCGGGTTGCAAATCTATTTAGTGATTCTGTAACTTGACATAGACATGCAGCACAGGTTAAAAACCAAAGAAAAGCTATTTTCATCCTTCTTACCTCCCTGGAAAGGAAAACATCTAGCAGAACAAAGCGCCTGTTGTAAAATGAAATAAAATGTGACTGTTCCCATATGGAGATTACCCAAAATACACCCTTAAAGAATTATTTTGTTGCTTACTTCTGGGGTAAGAATACAGGATTTATCTGTAAAAGCAGCTCAGACCAGGGCAGTGCAGTGGCTAATGAAACCCATGCCAATATGTGTCCAAATCCTTCCCTTTGTGTCACCAGTTCAAGCACACCAATTTGTGACAGAGCTACGAAATGAAAAAAATCACAGCCCAGTGCACAGAGATAATATAGACAATAACTAAGCTTTTGCTGCGTGCTTACACACACATGCAACACCCCGCATTCAGCTCAGGCAGAGCTTGGCTAGCTTACCAAAGCCAACAGCCCTGAGATAAAGAGTCCAAATTAGGGGGAAGGAAAAAAAAATCTCTCAGGTGCAGTCTACAAACACAACACTTTTTGACCATTATCCTGTGGTTCTAAACAGGTACAAACCCTGGGTCCTGCACAAATATCCAATGGCAGGATTAGCGCTATGGTATTATGTGCTTAATGGGTATACACTTTCCTCTTAATTCTCCCTTTACTGCACCACCCATCTCCTTTCTTTCTTTTTAAACTACCTAAGGATGTCCAAAACCTCTGGAAAACGTGCTTTAAGAAACAAAATTAATTGTATCTATAAAGTCACTCCTTTGCTGAGTAAAACATCTTTTGTTTATGTAGCAACTGAGGCAAAGGGAGGACAATATCAATTTTTCCTCTAAAAAAAGTTAAAAGTTCTTGTGAGATTCCCTAAAGTTAAATATAGCTTAAGTGTCCATAAGAACATGCCTAGGAAAGAAAACCACTTAAACTGTCCCGATATCATAGCTCTTCTTTTGCTTGTGCTCATTTACCAGCCTGGTTTCCAAAGCCAGTGGCTAGTCTGGTTGTCAGAGCAGCAGCTACCAGCTCTCCACGTTCTGTTAATATGGATTACTGCTCTATCTAGTGTTTTTAAAACCTCTTTGATGAGTAAAAAAAAACTATCCAAAAAAACCCAAACAACATTTATGAGAATGGAGCAGTATTTACTCACCAACCGTGTACAGCATGTCAAGGGGGTAAATACAATACAGGTGTATATGTATGTTTCTCTTCACCTAACCCTCCATATAGTTTTCTATCTGCAAGATGCAAAACTGCAGCACGCTCTCAGGGTCTCTTTTGCTAAGGACTGGCCACTTCTGGCAGCTCCATAAGCCCCCACCTCATGCCATTATCCAGATATTTATGTGGTTTAGTGTTTTATGCAATTATAGGTTCAGACTGGAAAGATTACAATTTGCCAGGCTAGACAGAGCCAGGCTAGAGGCCTTCCCCAATTAATAGCAATCTTCTTGTTGTCACCAGTGACCCCTTCCAGGCTGTGCTTGATTTCCCTTCTTCCATTTCCCCTTTCCCTCCTCTAAAGGCCTTGTTTAACAATTTGCAGAAAAATATCAAATAGGTA
>NW_008825285.1:1329351-1340626 GCF_000699105.1 Pygoscelis adeliae | reverse complement strand
CCAGGATTTCCTTATTTCACATAAGAGAAAGGCAAAGAACGCGTTCCTAAAACCAGCATTTTATTTGCCCAGCAGCCTAGCAGGTTGTGGCACTATTAGCATGTCTAGCTCACTAACAGCACAGTGGTTGCTTCCCAGCAGCTTTTACAAAAAAGTATTTATTGACAGGTCAGAAAGCAAAAAATGTCAGATTGAACGTCCTAGAGCAACTGTAACTGTAATCCTTTACTAAACCTACCCCAGAAGTGTCCTTCGGATTCTGCAGTGTGATTAAGAGGATGCCAGTAAATGATGTTTTTTGTTTCAGGATTTGGATAAAATAAGGAAGATACATTGCCTTTTTGATTACTATATTATTTTCTTTATGGTCTTTGCATTGTGTCCCTTGTTTGTGTTGTTTCTAGATTCAGGAGTAACCAGACCTTCCTTATGGGCACACACTACAGTGCATCCTGCAGCAGGTACAACAGAAGAAGGACCTTTGTTTCAGCTTGGTTACCTTATCTAATTACTGAGGCTTCAGGATAGACGCCCGAGACAAGTTTAGAAGAGGAATAAAAATGCTAAACTCAATACCATTATCTAGGTGCAAAACAGGATGGGAATCAAGTCACAGATGACTGGAGACTTAATCTGGCAGGGCAATGAAGACCCTGAGCTCAGTCCTTCAAAGGGGTTACACACTACCTTAAATTTAGCACAAATTCCAATGACTTTCAGCATGTAAATAGAAGTATCATCACTTTGCAACCCTGAAAGGAATCACATTAAAAATCAAGCGGTTAAGCTATATTATCTAGAAAGACCAAGTTCCCCTCATATCTCTGCAAGCCAACTGCTTTTATGCAAGTTCAGTCTATTACTTAATATGAAAAGCACAGGCTGGAGATGGGCCAGGAGATGTGTAAGACGTGTCATGAAAAAAAGCTGGAATTAATGTCTGGGTCTCATCAATCTCAGCTTGTATTTGTGATGAAGACAGTGCAAAGTGAATATACACCTTAAATAAGAAAGGGAATGTCAAAAACATGACAGTTATAAATCCAAGGTCAACAGTAGCCTTCAAAGAGTTTTCTTAAGCAGTTGTGATGGATTCCCAATTTGCTGAAAGTTTTATGTAAGACAGCTTGACATTTTATTGCCACAAGTTTCACAGCATAAAAATTTCAAGGCTTTCAGCTAAGAGCAGATACATCTGAAGGAGATTATAGAACCTTGACATCATTTTTGGTAGCTATGTTAGTTAAGCCATGAAGGGCTTCCCAAGTCATACAGGAGTGCTAAATTTTGCCAAGCAATGGCACTCATTTCCTCATTTTGACTACTTATAAACAACAGCTTAGTCTAAGCCAAAGACCACAAAAGTCTTGACAAATATTACCATTGACTTTCAGATAAAACCCATAATGTCCTTTTTATCTTGAAGTCTGTGTAAGCATTCCACACATTCATACACTGTTGAAGTTCAGCAGCTTTCAAACTGATATAGAGCAACTATTTAACAATTTAGAGCAAACCTACACATTTCTTTGGAAGCAGATGTGAAGTCTACTTTAAAACAGCATTTCCAGGGTTATCTTAGGTAGGTACAATGTAATCACTTTCACAGTTTAACAGCATATGTTTTGCCTTGAATCTCTATATAGTCCCTCTGAGAACGTAACCTTGTGTGACCTTTTTTTTAATTATTATTTTAAAGCTAATCCCTGAACAAGCTTTACCTTGTTCTCCCACAGCTCTCAGTGAATCCCAAAGTCTCTAAAGTCCAGGTAAGGTCTCCAGCCTCCAGGGAATGACACAGCAGTTCAAGACAGGCTTCCCAGGAAAGACAGCACCTTCAGCCTGCTGGCATGCCACAGCTTGTGTGCTTCAGTTCCTATGGTCTTCTCAGTTTCATCTTCCTACCCCAAATCTGCCATCACTATCCCTACATTGTTAACACTGTAGTTCATTAGTTGCACTAGTGGGCAACCTAGCTCTGTATTTTCCTCCTTCCATTGACTTTCCATTGTTCAAATAGAGTAAGTGGTTTATCATTTCTTTGCCCATCTAACTGTGTCTATTCATTTGTAGCTCTTCTACAGTAGTTCATTCATACCAAATCAGAGGATAGATGTTAGATACCAGAGCAGACACACACACACACACAGATGTACTTATATATGGGATTTGTTCCAATCTCCTTCATGTCTTGATCAAAATGAGAAATTATCTTTTCTTCAGCGTATATTGGGAATTAAACTGGGAAAGAAAAAATATAAACAAATACTACTTCTGCAGAATTACCAAAACAGAGAATTTACGCTCAAACTGTGGCTCAATCAGTTATAAAACGACACATCCAAGAACTGCAAAATGTGTCATGGTCTCATTTCTAACCATAGATGCTAAATTTTAAATCTAGTCTGAAAGATAATTTTCATGAGCAACCCACCTCCCACTTCAACTGAAGGAGCACAACTTTTGGTGCAGTCTGTTTTCCTGGATACCTCCCAGGGGACCCGATCCTTCACTGCCTTGCCTAGATATCGATACTTTTGCACAAAAGGTATAATGTGCTATAGTTCTTGCTGTAGCACTCACTCTCACTCTCCTCTCCTGCTGAGCAGGTGAAAATGAGCAAAGAAGCTGCAAGGCTGCAGAGTATAAATCCTTACACCTGCACTTTCATTGCCAAGTCTTTTCTATTGGAAACATAGCATTTAAAATCTTAGCAGAGAACAGACCATTCTTAAAGACAGTGACATTAAAATGCATAAATACGAAGGGCCCTATATATTTTGAATATTATTTTATGTTTGATGAAATTCTGAAAAGAATAGTTACAGCTTTGAAAGCAAACAATATTATTAGCTTTAATAAAGTTTGTCAAATGTTTCCTTTCTTAGAAACATATTTTAGAGTTTTGGGTGAAAAAACCCAAAGTATCCCTTCCCAGTTTGACATCTCTCTTGAGCGAATTTAATCCTCATCCCAACCACTATGTCTCCCACAACTTCTTTGCTTCACCTTGAACCTCATAAATAAGCTCTGTAGTGATCTTGGGAACAGGCTTGCAAGGTAATGGCAGTCACAGGCAGCAGGGGGGGCTCACATATAGGGTTACTTTGTTGGCCTTGCATATTGTCATGTTCATTTTCACTCTTTACTGATGGTAATGGCAGAACAGAGAATTTCCATAGCAGTACTAAACTTTGGAACCTAAATTTTCTGGTAATTTTCTTTGGAATTTCTGTACATGAATGCTTTTGATGATAATTTATATCTATTTCTTGCATCGAGACATTCATCAGTAAATCTCAAAGCACTTTAGAAAGGAGATCAATGTCATTATCATCATTTTGAAATTAGCTTACCAAGAGATTATTATTTCTGGTACAACGTGATTGCTATAGAAAAGCAGCATGACTGCAATGGCATTTGACTTTGTGCCATAAGCTTAACACTACTGTCTAAAGATTTCTTTAACCAAATCAGAATAAGACAGCCTTAGTCTTTTCTGCTATCTTGGAAAAAAAACCCCAAAACAACAAAGGAAGGAGTGAAAGAAATACGAGACTTTTTGACTAAATTAAGATATCCAAGTTAACGTTACTATATATTTTACTTAATTCCAAACATATAATTCCAGAAAGACTGACACACAGAAAAAACCAGAAACACATGCACTAGGGGAAAGCTTTGCTGCTTGCAGGCTTGCTGAGTTACATGCCCTGTCCTCCACAGAAAGGGCTTCACTGATATTTTGTGGAAACACTGGCCCTATCCTGAATAACACTGTGCTTGCTCTCTCTTAACAGAGAAATAACAGAGGCCTTCAGAGACCTTCATGCTAAAATACCATATTGAAAATTGTTTACTGTCAGTCATTGTGATGCAATGCATCCTTGACAGGGCTTAAATGTTGCCCTTACAATGCAATGCAGAACTCAGGCAAGCCATGATAACTCCTTGCAAGGGAGGGAAGATGGAAGGAAAACATTATGAATAAGTAACAGCAGCCAAAGCATTTCTGAAGAGTATGTTCTTTCATGAATACCTTTAGTACAGGTCAGGTCTAAACAGGATTTTTGTGGTAAGTGCATGAGAAAAACCATTAGTTAGTCTGAGAAACAGAAACCAGTAATGGTTAGCCAGAAAGAATAATTTTTGCACTGCCAAAAGAAAAAACGTGGACAAATGTGTGTTTTGAAACAAAATTAAAGAGATTTGTATTTTAAATAGAACTGAAAGATACGGGTTTTAATAACTTGACTGTTTCTACCATTCAGGCATCAGCCTCAAGACAAAAAACACATAAAGCAGGAGAAAGTTCTGTAACCTTTTCAATATTCTTCATTAGACTCCACCATCCACAGCTCCTAGAGTGAACTGCATCATCAAATCAATTGCACCAAAGCCTCCTCTGATTTATGAAAGGCCTCACCATGGAGTTTTCATATACTAGTTATTTAAGTACTGAAAAGTCTTACCTGTAGATCCTCAAGTAATTACACACTGAGAAAGCTCACGCAGAGCAGATTTTCAGCAAAGGGAGGCCACTGTAGAAACAAAGGCCTTTTACAGCTGAAATCAGGCATGTATTACAGGTTTGTGTTTTCATAGGGCTGCATTAAGAAGTGAGCCCTGGGACTAGCACAAAATGAGAGCAAGGGGATTTTCCCAGTGATAAATCTGAGGAGATATAAAGGCACTTCCAGGACCATCACTATGATGAAAGCCAGGTACAGGTTTTCCCTTCACAACTGTCTGATTAAGTAATCTTTTTGGTACACATACACACACATGCATATGGTAGGTGTTACAAAAAATATCACCTTTCTGCACTTGTTCAGTTTGGAATTTTGTTTTTTTTTTAAATGATCTCATCACCTTTATCTTCTCATCCCCCACCAGCACAGAAATAAAAACAAGAACAGCCAAGTTGCTGCTTGCAGGAGTAGCATCTGCTGCACTCCTGCTTCTGGGATTTGGACAGTGGATTTGCAAGGGAGGTTCCCAGTCTCCACAGTGATGGACCACTGTGTCGTGATGGTCTGGGTAAAAAGAATGCTCAGACCTTTTCTCTGAAACCTGTCCTTCAAACACAGAAGAAATGGGGCTTTTTAATGCATTTTCAGGAGGAATGTTATCTTGGTGTCTTGATTATTTCCAGCTACATCAGTAATTCCCACTCTGCAACATAGTAAAAACAGCAAAAGCAGCATTAACATTCTCCTCTTCGCCAGTGGAAACTATTTTCCCCCTTTCCTTCTGCCTGTCCAAAGTCTCTCTAAAAAACCAACTGGATAAGTGAATCAGCCCTCGCCCCTTCACAAAATGGAAAAAGACCACATTTATATGCCATATCCTCTTTTAAAAAGATTTATATACATTTTATAAACATTTATACATGTTTATACTCTTTTAGGAGGGAGGGCAAACAGAACTTTGCAGAGCCTTTGCATCAAACTCAAACAAACTTAACCCCTCTGCTCAACTTCAATCAATTCAGCTGGTAGGCTGCACATTCACTGATATTTTGGGAAGATCGCTGCATATTGTGGCTCCCAAAGAAATCTAGCTCCCCACAATAGCTACAGCTAAGTTGATCTACTCTGCTTCAGAGTTAGCTGCTGGTTACTGACAAATAGTTACACATAATCGAGTTATATAGAAATATATTTTATATGTGTTAAATCCCTACCAAAATGCAACTACAATTTTAATACAAAAGACTGAGCCATGGCAACTCTGTGATGCACCTCATGTGAGCAACACATGTGAGCATAGTCACAAGGTATTATGAAGGCACTGGTTTAGTTCTTATCTGTGATGCTTATACACAATGATATATTAATCAGGTTACAACTTCATTGATATCCCAGGAGCTACAGCTACTTTTGCTGGGTTTCCTATAGTTTAGGATTTTTTTCAAGTAATTAAATATCACAGACTGCTTTTTGGTGGATTTTAAAATACCTCCTTGACAAAGTCACTCAGTTGCTGCATCCTAACCATTATCAAATAAAATCCTAACCTAGACCCTGTTAGTTTAGCTAAAAATAATGCAGCATCAACTCTTCCTACTTAGAAAGCACACAGTAGTGCATAATGGGGGGATTAGAAGGAACATGAGGTGCTCAACATAAAAAAGCTGAAAGGTCTAAAACTACCTGCAGGTGGACTTAATAAGACATCCTTGAGTTATGGCCTGCCCTAAGGACAAGAACTAGCATGCAGCCAATTTGAGCGTAGTTAACAGAACACCTTTTATTTTAAAATACTTTTTGAACTTAATAAAGGAATTTTAATTAGATTGTTTAGCCAAAGGTATAGAGAAAGCCAGAAGGAATATTGCTATTCTGAACACAAACCCTTCCTAGAAACTGATAGGGGCAGGTATTTTGAAATGGTAAAACGCATGAATTTGTTCTGTACTTGTGCTTATACAGACCACTGTCTTCTCCTGAATCACCTAGCAGATGCTCTGAATGCTTATGATCATATCATCCTTTGGAGGCTAAAACCTCATGTAGACTTAGGATAGGATTTTCAAAGGATTGAAGCCCTAACTCTGTTTAGGATCTTTTCCATAAACCCTAATCCTAATTGCTTGATGTGACATTTCACTGGTTACAGTATCTTTACTATTTTTAAAATATAAAGGCAGCAGAGCTGAGGTTTGGGTTCGTCTAATAGAACTCAGAATAAAAATATGGCATCTGGTCACAAAGATTTTGCTCTCAAAAGTGACTGATGTTTCTGATTTGTCATTGATCGAAGTGCAATTTGTCTTCCTTGGGGAAATAAGAATGACACAGTATTTTCCAACAGGTGTGACTCACTAACCGTTTTCTTCCAATGAACTTTTAGAAGCGAAATTATCATCAGATTTGGCAATGGGTGTACTGGGTTTCCTACAACTGCTACTCTTACAGTGCTAATGAGTTGCACTTGTACTGGATCACACTGAACGACCGTGCCACGAGGCTCCCTGTATCCCAAGGGATGCTGTAGCTCCTCGGCAGCACATATATTACCTGATGTCAGACAGCACTGTCTCCAACGGCAGCAGCATCCATCAGCTGCCACGAGCTAGGAAAGAAAGCAGCTGTTTCCAAATCTTTTTGAAATGATGTGTAATACACTCAAGTGAACCTCCCTTCCTCTCCCCTGGGATGTATTATAAATATTATGAATTTGTATTATTAATACTGTATGAGTGTTAGAATATTTATTGTAAGTGTGGGGCCTTAACATTTGTACAACTCAAGTGCGTCTAGGGAGCCTCTCACTAAGTGCTGATATGCAACTGCTTCTAGATTAGTGTAAATATCACAGGACAAGATTGCACAACAGTTTCAGACAGAAAGTAAAAAATGTCATATTATCCTACAGGGCTGATGCTGGAAAGCATGCAGATGTATGACAGGCAGCCAAGTGTGAATTTTGACAGGGCATTAGGCAGCCAGTCTAGCAAAAGTGTAATAAGATTGTTAACGAACAAGAGATCAATAGCCTTTTAATTTCTCCACCTGAAGTACTGCAAAACGCTCCCTGTAACATGAGGTTTTCCAGGGAAAGATGTCAACTACTCACTAATCAAAGCTACTTTCTGCAGCAGTGGTGCGCCTCACAAATCGCTCTTTAAGAAACTGTTCCTGATTTACTTGCGAATCAAATTGCACTCGCAGTCCATTGTGGGATTGCTGTAATAGGAGAAAGCAACAAGGGAGGACACCTACTGATATATTACTTTTCTATTTTATTAGCAGGAACTGTGTTAAAGCCAATTAAATTTCGTAGAACAGAGAACAGTTGTACTCTTCTGGAGATTCCTGTGAAGGTTTAAAGCTAAAATTGAGAGTCTCCCACAGAAACTGTTAATTATAATTGTTCTTAATAAAGAGGGAGCACAAATGAAACCAGAATTTGAAACTATTGCTGCTGATTTAGCAGGTCTTTTAATAAAGCTTTGTTTATAAAAACTGTTCTCAAAACTCACTCTAATATTCTAGCAACACCAAACCTGCTCATCACAAGCAAGATTATTTTTTGATTTTCAGTGCACAAAAATGCATGTTATTTTTATTTAACTACAAAATTTCTGGCAAAACTTGGTATTTCATATGTCCAGCTAACACATGCATTAAGGGGCTGGAAACAGCCATTGAAATGTATTTTTCTTATTTTGATGCGAAGCGCAGACCTTTCTGCTGGACCTTTTGTAATTATTTCTGAAACAGGCACACTTTCGACTGTTCACAGTTTTAAGTGTTCAAGAAACTGATCTAACATAGAGAAAGTTTAACCTAAAGTGCTAAATACATAGCTCACACCTTTAGAAAGAACAACCTTTTTGTTTTTATTTTTAATTAAAAACCCCCTTATTATAAGAATTTTTTTCCCCACAAACAATTAAAAAATTGAAAATGCAATATTTCAAAGGCATTCTTAAGAAAATGTGATCAGGTGTTACTCCAGGAAAGAACAGCCATCCCTGAAAAGCTGCAACTGTTTCATGGCTGATTCAAAATATGCACAGAAGAAGGAAAAGCCAGACTACCCCACTATATAATCACCAAGCTGCCTGCAATGTCAACAGCTGCAAAATTTTTCTTTCTGACCTCAGCGAGCCCCAGCTTTTCACCTTTTGGGAGCTGCCGCCCACCTTCTCACACGTACCGTGTGAACACTTCAAACAAACTTTCCTTTAGTTTCAAGAGTCAGTCCAAAAAAAACCTCTCATTCTAAAAATTCTGCAGGAATTTGCGTCTACCACCATCACAGACTCCCGCTCGTCCCACGTTTATCTCCCAGTTTGTTCTGATCATTTTGGATCACCAGGCATCTTTCTGCCCTCTGACACAAGTTCTACGACCTTACCCTGGAGCCTCTCAGCCCAGACCTAACAGCCACATCGGTGTCCTTTTTGGATTTCGGCCACCTAGACCTACCCCGCTCTGCTTTGCCTTGGCTTCCCATCTCTTCCCTCTGCAGAGACTCTTTGCTTCCTTCATATGTATTTATTTTATATGTGTGTATAAGAATATATATATATCTTAAAAATTCTGATTTTAGCTTTTTTTCTCTGGAAAAAGATGTTCATACCATTAAATGTGTTCAGGACAACATTCTGATGCAACCCCCAGTTCAAGCCTAATTATATGAATGGTGTTGTGTGAAGGTGTAGGTCCCCCTTTCTGCTCTGTCATAATCTTATTTCCCCTACACAAAGTGTTCACACTGTAGTAGTCTGAGTGTACTACGTAGTAGTATGAGCTCCCCAGCTGCCACCTTCTGGGAGAATATGTGTAACAACCCGCTTTAAAAATGGGTTTTATTTATTCATGCATTTGGCACTTTAAAGCCGTGAAATATAATTTAATACAAAAATATAAAATCAATAATAATTTAGTTCCAAATATAAAGCAAGTCGAGCACAGATCAATTTTCATAACATGCATATAATAATTTAAACACCAACTGATGCCTGATAAAAAACTGGGAGAAACATTTTGCTGGTTTCTGACTTTGGGAAATAGGTTAATTCTGAGATAAGGATTCTGCACACAGTAAAACAGAGCCTTCACTCTAGAGCCCTCTTCCTCCTCCAACACTACTCTGTTATGATCGTTGTACAAGAAGCACTGGATTAGGACTTCACAAAGAACAATTATACTGTAGCATGTCACACAAGATCAGCAATTTTCAGTCCCAGAAACTTTCATAGAGCTATGGTCCTGAAGTTAAGTAATCTCAAAAATGCAGGATTAGGTGGACCATATAAACCTTGCCAATTAGGATAACCAATGCTATGGAAATGACAATATGGGTCTGTCTTTTCAAGCGCTGCCAAGACTTGGTAACTGTAGGCCTTGCACTGTTGAGTATGAATCAATAAAATGGAGAAATCTGGGCTACTTTCTGGACAAACGGGACCCATCTTCATGGGGTTCTCAGTCTGTTCTTGTAAAAGAAATAATCCCAGTACTAAATATGTATACATTCCATCACACTTGAGAAAGCCTAGTGTAATATTAAGTTCAGAGTCAGGTCCAGTGTGGACCACCTGGTTCTCAAAGACAAGGCATCAACCTCTAACTTGCTGTATCTGCTGTTCCTAAACTAGAGTCCAGGACTTCAAAGCCCTGTGACATCCCTGTGCCCTTGTAGGCTGGAGCCTCCATCACGTAACCATTCACACAAACAGCCCAACCTGGGAGGTGGAACCAGAAGTAAGGTCAACAAGACAATATGTGAACAAGGCTGCCCAGAGCTAGCTTGTCCCCTTTTGCTGCAAAAGGAAGACTTTTGCACCTCTGAGCTAGGTAGCTTTGACTTACAACTTCATCCTGAAGGTAAACGTGATGGGACACCTGGGCAGCCAGAGCCTTGTGAGGAAAGGGACCACCTTTTCACCGAGACTAGCAGAGATACCAAAAGGTTCTAATTTTTCACAACTAATTTCTATGACAACACAAAATACTAAACCTGAATGCAATAACTACTCATTATGTAGTGAAAACCCAGCGATGGTGAAACTAAGATTTTTGGAAAGGGTGACTTTCAGTGCCTTACTGGGTCAAACCAACCCTGACACGCACCTCTGGACACACAGGAAAGTCTCTATACGCTGACTGCTCCTGCGGTGGGCAGGCCTCCTGTTCTTCCCAAGCGTATCTCCTTCTCTACCCTTGCAGCATAGGCTCCTATTTGCAGTCCCTGACCCCTGGATGCTTCACCCAAAGGCTTTCTGAGGTTTGGTGTCCTCAGTTCTGCCAGGGGAAAGGGAAATAGCCCTCTTCCTTGGAGAGATTAGAGCCAAGAGGAAGCCCTCTTGCTTGCAATTCAGCTCTTTTTAGTAAAGCATACAACACAACACGTGTAGCCTGTAAACAAATAAACTAGTTAATTATATCTTTGCTACAGTGAGACAAACTTCAGATCCATTCTTTAGAACAGTATTTCAATTTTGAGCTAATATAAGAAAGGATTGGATAAGTGACAGCTAACTAAAGTCAACAGCTGAATCAGACATTATGATATACAATTAATCAGACATTTTGATAAAGAGTCTTCCATTTCAGACCAAACTGACAAGCTCAGGTCAAGGAAAGGCAAGCTTTTGCATAAATGAAGTCTTTGCTGGAAAACAGCGTTCCCCCATGGAGGAGCGTAAGCTGCATGAAATGGAGCAGCCTACGTTCCTCTTCTCCCACTGTTTCCTGAAGCTTTGCGTGCGACTCCCCATACTTTAATTAAAAAACTGGCAAAACTCCCAATACCCTCA
>NW_008825285.1:1327576-1329268 GCF_000699105.1 Pygoscelis adeliae | reverse complement strand
CAGCTTTCCCTAGTAAACTGTGTTTTGGTTTAATTCGGAGACTGAAACATGATCAACAGTAGCAGTCATTTCTCCATTGCATTTTTAATTTTGATCTTATTTAAGATTAGAAACTGGAACACCTTTTTAAACTGATAATTTCAATAGGGAAATGTCACTTCTGCAGCGATATCTAGTGACATAGATGTTTCTTTACACAGACTTGTATTTATAGAGCAAAAATGAATATCTCAGTAATACCTAGCTGTCCTAAAGAGGCAGCTCAGCAAATTATTTTGTTAGTGCTGACAATTTACAAGTTCTTCATATTAACACATGAAATTGTGTGGGATTGTGTGAAAGCATTTTTAGGATCTATTCTGCTTATCTGCTTAATAAAACTCACTTTTATATATTTCCTGTCATCTACAAGTTCTCAAAGTCTTAAACTAATATGCAAACTAGAGAGACAAACACTAATTCCTCACAGGTCAGCGCTGTTTTAACAACACACAACACTAAATATGAAATCATCTTGTTGTCTCATACCTACTTCTGCAAAAGGTAATAAACTACTGATGAATAGGAAAAGATGAATTTGCTAGAGCACAAAGCAAGCGTTTAAGAAAGTCTGTAACCTGGGAGGTGGAACCAGAAGTAAGGTCAACAAGACAATATGTGAACAAGGCTGCCCAGAGCTAGCTTGTCCCCTTTTGCTGCAAAAGGAAGACTTTTGCACCTCTGAGCTAGGTAGCTTTGACTTACAACTTCATCCTGAAGGTAAACGTGATGGGACACCTGGGCAGCCAGAGCCTTGTGAGGAAAGGGACCACCTTTTCACCGAGACTAGCAGAGATACCAAAAAGTTCTAATTTTTCACAACTAATTTCTATGACAACACAAAATACTAAACCTGAATGCAATAACTACTCATTATGTAGTGAAAACCCAGCGATGGTGAAACTAAGATTTTTGGAAAGGGTGACTTTCAGTGCCTTACTGGGTCAAACCAACCCTGACACGCACCTCTGGACACACAGGAAAGTCTCTATACGCTGACTGCTCCTGCGGTGGGCAGGCCTCCTGTTCTTCCCAAGCGTATCTCCTTCTCTACCCTTGCAGCATAGGCTCCTATTTGCAGTCCCTGACCCCTGGATGCTTCACCCAAAGGCTTTCTGAGGTTTGGTGTCCTCAGTTCTGCCAGGGGAAAGGGAAATAGCCCTCTTCCTTGGAGAGATTAGAGCCAAGAGGAAGCCCTCTTGCTTGCAATTCAGCTCTTTTTAGTAAAGCATACAACACAACACGTGTAGCCTGTAAACAAATAAACTAGTTAATTATATCTTTGCTACAGTGAGACAAACTTCAGATCCATTCTTTAGAACAGTATTTCAATTTTGAGCTAATATAAGAAAGGATTGGATAAGTGACAGCTAACTAAAGTCAACAGCTGAATCAGACATTATGATATACAATTAATCAGACATTTTGATAAAGAGTCTTCCATTTCAGACCAAACTGACAAGCTCAGGTCAAGGAAAGGCAAGCTTTTGCATAAATGAAGTCTTTGCTGGAAAACAGCGTTCCCCCATGGAGGAGCGTAAGCTGCATGAAATGGAGCAGCCTACGTTCCTCTTCTCCCACTGTTTCCTGAAGCTTTGCGTGCGACTCCCCATACTTTAATTAAAAAACTGGCAAAACTCCCAATACCCTCAA
>NW_008825285.1:1291908-1327535 GCF_000699105.1 Pygoscelis adeliae | reverse complement strand
GTAAAGAAATATGATCAACAGTAGCAGTCATTTCTCCATTGCATTTTTAATTTTGATCTTATTTAAGATTAGAAACTGGAACACCTTTTTAAACTGATAATTTCAATAGGGAAATGTCACTTCTGCAGCGATATCTAGTGACATAGATGTTTCTTTACACAGACTTGTATTTATAGAGCAAAAATGAATATCTCAGTAATACCTAGCTGTCCTAAAGAGGCAGCTCAGCAAATTATTTTGTTAGTGCTGACAATTTACAAGTTCTTCATATTAACACATGAAATTGTGTGGGATTGTGTGAAAGCATTTTTAGGATCTATTCTGCTTATCTGCTTAATAAAACTCACTTTTATATATTTCCTGTCATCTACAAGTTCTCAAAGTCTTAAACTAATATGCAAACTAGAGAGACAAACACTAATTCCTCACAGGTCAGCGCTGTTTTAACAACACACAACACTAAATATGAAATCATCTTGTTGTCTCATACCTACTTCTGCAAAAGGTAATAAACTACTGATGAATAGGAAAAGATGATAGAGCACAAAGCAAGTGTTTAAGAAAGTCTGTTCAAAAATATGAAATAAATTGAGACATCAATACAAGCAAAAATAAAATAACCCAGTCATTGATGCCTAATCAGAATTTACATCCCCTTATAAGAGGCATATTCTTCTGACTTAGGCAGAAAATAGACGAAACGTCAACCTTTTGTGGGATGTACATGGAGGCTGTATTCTCCCACTGAGACTGCGATACCCCAGCCTATGCCTGTAACGAGTAGCACTTGGGAGAAGAGTGACAGCCCTATAGATCTTTCCAAAGTGAAGACAGCTGTGGCCAGAGAGGGTGAATCGAAGCAAAGCCTGGGCTGGCAGAGAGATATGGCTTATTTTTCTCTTTCAAAGACCAAAATGGGGATTGACCTTTCCTGGGGTTTACGAACAAAGGACAGTCCAGGACATAGATTTGTACCTGAAACCTTGTTCCTCACAGTCTGTAGATTGCAGGTTCCCAGACCCAGTTTGTATCTTGCTTGTTCCATCCTTTTGGAATTATTTCTGAACTACATAATTCTTTTCTCTAAATTTAAACAGATCCGCAGTCTTTATTGTGAGTACATTTAGATTGGGTTTTTTTTTGAGTAGAAGCATCAATTTCATAGAGGGTGAGTATTTGCTACAGCAAGCTAAATAATTCATGGTAACACTTGCATATTTTAACCATTTCTATCCTGAAATAATTATTTAGAAATATATTTTATTCTTTATCAGCTTTGTTATTTTCAACTGCATTCAACAATATTAACATCAGAGGCTTTCGATGTTCTTTGCACTTTTGCAAAATTCAAATGTCAGAAAAGAAAGAAAAAGAAAACTCACAAAACTGTGTTTTAAATGTATTAAATCCATACCAATCACATTGAAGGTATTTGATTAATGCCATAATTATTCTCAGAATGTTTATGTTTCACTTAAAGTGTGCCGCACAGAATTTGAACACTTAAATGCAGAGCCAACATGGTCATATAATTTCACTTCCTGAGCATCAGTATATTTTCCACCTCTAAATAATAAAAATTAATCCAGTAGCAGTCTGTTTATAAATAAGCATGAATCTCTGGAAGCACTGAACGTTGAGCTACTGCTACAGGCAGTGGATATATTTTCATTCACAACACTAGGGGCCTGACCCAGACCCTTGATGAGTATCATAATTCCCTGTGTACACAAAACAAAACAGAAGAAAGAGAGTTAGTGACTGGAATCAAGCTCTGTGTCAGGGGTTGTCTTAGGAAAATATATTTTCCAGTTCCTTGTTCTCTTTTTGGGTGTTCAAGCCACACCTCTCTTTTCTTCTTCCTTTTATCTCCCTCCTGAACTGTATTTCAGAATCAGAAATGTTTTCCTTGGTCTATGAAAAAATGAGTTGTCTCTCACTCTCCCACAGCTACAAAATCCACATTTGACCTTCACACTGCGTTTCAGTATAGCATTGTTTCATTTTTCACACATAATCTGATTTCATTATACAGGTCAGAATTACTCATAATAAAAAGTTGAACTGATAACAAGGGGCACCACTGATGCCTCTTGTCTCCCCATTAAAGGACTAGACTTTAGTTTATTATAAATGGAACCACAACCAAATATACATGCATAGGAATCATCACAGATTTAAGCTTTTTGGGTTTTTTTTCTTTGTATTCTTATTTTCTGAATAGAAAGTAATCAAGTTGGTTTATTTAGTTTTATTTAGATTGGAAAGACTATCATTAATCTGTTTTGGTAAAATGTTCCGCTCACAATACAACAGCAGCAACATATTTTTTAATGCACAACTCTGCATGAAAACAGAACACAAATCCCCAGCTCTCCACCCACTGTGCAGTGGAATCTGTGGGTGACCATGTGCAGTCAGAAAAGCACATTTGCAGCCTGTAACAAAACAAATGTTATGATGGAGAAGAGAGGAAAAAAGGAAGCAATTTTTAGAAAAGGTTTAAACCATCATTTACCCTAGCAGGAGGATGTGACTGACTTGCCACTTTAAGGCTTTATTGATTAACGAGATTTGAGGATACAGCATAGTAAGAAAAGTTTTAAAAAAAGAAAACAAACCTTCAAAAGATGGTACACAGCTATTCAAAGTTGCTCATATTTACTTTGGGATTGAAATGAAGCCTTTGAGCACCAGGAATCCATTCCAGAGGGAATGAATGATGTATTTTGATTTTTAGACTTGCTATTGTACTTTTAACGCATCTTTTGGCAACAATGCAAGTTTTTATTAGTTTAAAGTTGAAATGACTTGCTTATCTGTGGTTGAACAGACCAAAGCAGAGGAGCCAGTGTTCCTATATGCTATTGTGGGAAATGGGATGCTTACTGTTTTGAAAATACAAAACAAGGCTCCAGATCTGCAACTGACTCCAAGCATGGAGCCAGCGTACATTGCAAAGTCAGTGATATGATCAGAGGTTATGTATTATTTAAAATATATGGGTTTTATTACCCTGAAAATAAAAAATAATTGTAAAAGTATCTAAATTGTAAATTTCTTTCACATGTAAACCCTGACCTTTGTTGGATCCAGTGTATATCTGTGTCTGAGAGAAGGTTTGATTAGCAAATCTAGGATCTCAGTCTCTAACAAATAGGTCTAGAAGAAAACAAACGAATAGGTGCAGAAGAAAATAGTGTAGTTTAATTCTATACTAGTTGAAGAAACAAGTGTTTTCACAAATGCATTTAGGAAAAGCTAATTCTAATGTGACTACCATTGCCCAGGCTAGGCTAGAGAGTTACACTGATGGAAAACTGAAGTAAGAGAAAGCTAAGACCAAAAGAGTTTTTATTTCTTCCAGCTATTTTCAGTTTCACTTATTATTTCTTTTATGTCACATACTAGAAAGGACTATCTTTTTTTTTTTTTCCCCACAACACTTCCATTAAAAGAGAAATAAAAAAAAACATAACAGTAATTCAAAGTTCAGACAAAAAATAAAGGATGCCAGATTTCAAGAATGAAAGATTTTTTTTCCTCTTTCCTTCTTAAAATGTCCTGGTTAAGAGTTCAAAGCCCTTTGTTTCCTTATAGGCTAGGCTGGAATAAAATGCCATGCCCAAGATTTGAAGAAGGACAATTTTTAAAGTACATGTAGAATTCAAATTGGCAACAGTAGAAGAAACTAGATACCTAAGAAAAATATCAATTTTTTCAGAGTCCCTGGCATTTGCTAGTTTGTATTTTTTAAAGAACGTGGATCAAAAATTAAACCACACTAACTTAGCTGCATTTTCCACCCATTTAATGTAAAGGCACTGACCTAGACCTATTGTTTGCACCAAGGATGCAGCCACCGCACAGTTAACCTGTGGTCACAAGCAGGCCAGAAACAGAGCTGCGAAGTGAACAAAAATCCCTGTGCCCCAACAGAGCATCACATTCATTAGACAGGACGGCATTCCCATTTGTAAGCAGACCCTTTTAATGCTTCCAGTGCTGCATAAGAAATGGAGGCAACCAAAATATCTAAAAAGCTTGAAGACCCCCCCGGATTGAAATGAAAATGGAAGAAATAACAAAAAACTGTTAAAGAATAGCTACTGACGTGCAGAATTTTCTTTGTATTAAACTGAAGTGACATAAAACCATCATGATAGCTGTGTCTCTCTGCTACGCCATATCACTTGCAAAACCTGATCATTTTATATAGAAGCTGATATTTTCTCTGTGAAGTTTAAAACACTGTCTTTATAGCACCTTATTAAGGGTCTACACTAATTTTTAAATAATAATATTTACATGTGCCACACGAAAGGGGCTTCCAGAGGTAGGAATCTCCAAAGCAGTAAATCTGTAGTAGCAAGGCTGTTCGTTGTGCTATGGACACTACAAGGGCCATTATTTGTAAAAGCACCAGCATTCAAATTTCAGCGATTGATCAGTATTGAGTCCTTAGGGAAACATCATGAACAGCAGAGTTAAATAGAGGTTTTTGAAAGCCTGGGATTTGGGTTATGCCCTAATTATGAAGTTTGGATTTGTTTCTGTGTCTAACTGTGAAAACAAAGCCCCATGCAGGCTATACTATTACCATCCCCACCAGCAGCAGAATCAGCAATCTGCACATTTGCTGTGATTTTGCAAGTGTTGCATCACTTCGTAAAGATTCCTGTCATTTCTCAAAAGATACAAGAGCATCCTACAAGAAACCTTCACTGCTCTAATTCAGATTTTTTCTCCTCTGGAATTTACTAGAGCCTTATGTATTCCTGTATACAGACATGTTTTAGGTGACAAGATACATTCAAGACTGGTTACTGATTGCATCCCCCATCGCCATTTCCATAAATAGCTGGCCTGCAACATGTGTATGCTTACAAAGATGCAGCCTGATGTTTTAAAAATATCAAATCTGAAGTATATCTTCACTTTTCCCTTTATGCAGTCGTTTCCTATCAAATTAGGTAAAAGCTTTTGTTTCCACTGTGTTCGGTAGTGCCTGGAAAGATGGTGTTTAAGACTGTCTTGGAAAAAAACAAACATAAAACCCCAAACAATCTTGCATCTCCCCATCCCTACTATCCTTATTCCCCACCAACTTGGGGATCGGTGATTCAAAATCATTTATAGGTTCAAAAAGAATTGCTTGCACTGTAGATGCTGGTGAGCAGCCCAGTATGTAGGACTGCTCTTGTTAAATATTTTCATAACCTCTCTCATTTGTGGGGTTCATTTTACTCCTTTGGATATTTTGGCTGCTGTGCTATTAGATGTCTGTTAATACATTAAGTAAATTGCTGTTGTGCATTAAAGCAACCAAATTTGATTATTTGAATGATAAAATAACTAGCAGTTTCTGTTTATTTCATAGCTGATTAGAAATCTGCCTTTTGCACTGAAGCAGTATTTACAGGGTATTCATGTAGCAGACACACAGTGTAATCTTCTTTCTCTGCAGCTGACAGCACACAGAGATGTTCAATGTAAAACTCAATGATGTACAAAGAATTTGACTGCTATGAGATAACCGGTCCTTTTCTTAACCCTCTCCTGATGGATTGTGGGAGGCAGACAAAATAAGGATCTGCTACCAGGCTGATAAGTCATTTCTGTTCTCTAAAATAGGAAAGCAGGGCCATATTAAAGGCAAAACCATTTATAAATATAGCCCTGTGGAGAAGGAGATGGGCAAAAGGTTGTATGTGATGTTTGAGTACCTATTAAAAGAAGCAAGAACACAAAACCTGAGCAGATCAAAATATGTTTGCATATGCCTATTAATTCTGAGACAAAATTCTGAAGAATGCTAGCCAATATATTCCGGCATGAGTAACAGAAATTGGGCTAAGTTCACAGTGAAGCACTTAAATAAATAACTTGATTTTCAGAGGATATTTGAAACTCAAATACCAAATGTAATTGCCTACCTTTAGGCATCAAACAACGGAACTGCTTACAAAATTACTAACTCTCAGCAGCCATGAGTTCAAGGAAGCTCAAAGATGTAGACCAAATATTCATACACAGGTAAGATTTTTTTTTTTTTTGCCTGTTTCTGTATGATGTCATACGTCTTCCAAAATTTACAAATGATACAATCAATGCATAATATTGTCTTAGGGACAGCCATAGCTGACATTTAGTGAATCTGATAGAAAGGTTCACTTTTACTTCTATGGCTACTGCCCCTGATCTTAATCCTTTTCTTTGTAGAGTTTGGTACAACACTGTCAATCCTCTCCTTTTAGATAAATTTTTAACACTAGCATGTGCTCATCTCTCTTGGATTTAAGGGCATTAATGAGATGCTGTCTTCCCAGAAGGCTTTATATATGTATTTACACACACACATGTGCACTCTTGAGCATGTGTGTATGGGAAAGCCCTAATATACATTACAAGATATTGCCTTGAAATTGTCCTTGCTTAAAAAGATTTAATCCACTGAAAAAGCCCTTGCAATATTTATTTCAACGTAACAAACCAATGATAGAACAGCTACTTGATGGTGGATGCTCTGTTTGGAGACCTGCCTCTAGGAATTATTGAAAATTTTTCCTGGACCTCTTTTCTATAATCTTACAGAGGGATGGAGATTTTGAAAGTGCTGTAACAAACAATCACAGAAACCAGGGCAGGCCCTGTTTCTAAGTAAAATGTAATAAAATTATTTAATAACAAAATATTTTTATAAGAATACTTTAAAAATAGTTATTTTGGTACATATTGTGTTTCTGCATTTCTCTTATCTTCAGCTAAAAAGTTAATCTATCATATTTTTTATTTAGTCAAACCTAAGCCATCTTGGCTTCCTGGTTCCTTTACGGCTCTGTCTAGGTTGGTAGCATTGAGAAAGAGTCCTCTAAAAACTTATTTTCCAATGTAAATCTTATTCAAAAAACACAGAAACATTTCCCTGGCTTGGGTTTTTATAGAAGCCTGTTCTGACAAAACCTATATATTTTAGATCTAACACTTTTTCTTAGGTGCTCGGATTAAAAAGGACAAACTTCCTCGACACATTTTCTTCTCCACAGGAGCCAGGGTTTGTTTCAGTTTCAAACTTCACTTGAAGCATCAGACATCAAACCTTTGCCCTAGAAATTACAGGCTGCACAGACAGTTTCTGAAGGACGTGCAGGAATTTCATTTGCATGTTTCCTGTTTCTAGTACTTTGTCTCTGCCTTTACTACAACTGAACTGACCATTGCGGAGAGAATATGCAAGCCTCAATAAAGGGAGTGGGGGTGACTAGGACCTGAGACAACCTTTACTGGATATTTAAAGCCATACAGTTTATCAATTAAAATAAATCTGCTGACAGCCATCCTAAATTTGTTTTTGAAATGCTTTAGATAGTCCTTTTCAATTCTAATTTCTGAATTCTTAATGTCACCTATATCTGTAAGATAACTTGCATGCAAGTGGAAAGAGATCCAAACCTTTCTGCCAATTGGATCACAGGAAAAAAAATCCCAAATCTCTTCCTGTTGCTTTTCATCAGGAGGGATAGTCCCCATGGATTGACTTCCCTGTTGGAGAGACAAAAAGGCACTTTTGGCTGTTACTTGGTGCCCAGAAGCCAGGGAAACCTCTCAGAAGCAGCAAGTTTGGGAGTCAGTTGTGCCTTCTGTTGCCCACCCTGACTGACATGCTACACACTCAGAAGAAATGTTTTAAATACTAAGATTACAGTGACAAGTGCTTAAAAATTAGGAAATACCAGAATCCATCTAGGTCATGAATACGTATTTTGCTACTGTCATTAATTACATGATCACAAACCACTTTTTCACAAAGTCCTCAGCTGGTGCTCCTTGAATGAGCAACTGCTGAATATTTTATCTTCATTATTTAGTTTTTGCCCTGAGCCTCAGGGAAAAAGTGGGAGAAGGTAACCTGCATTATCCATGAAGTCATAGTATTCATGGGAACAACTGCCATGAAGGAGCTGAACATGCTTTCGGTTTGCTCAGTTGTGGTAACTTTTCCATAACCTACCCAGTTAATTGCATTCTTGGAAATCATCAGCCTGTCACAAGTGGGGTCCCCCAGGGATCAATACTGGGCCCCATGCTGTTCAACATCTTCATAAATGATCTGGATGATGGGATTGAAAGCACCCTCACCAACTTTGCTGATGACACCAAACCAGGTGGTGAGATGAACACGTCAGAAGGGCAAGCCATCTTACAGAGGGACCTGGGCAGGCTGGAAGAGTAGGCAAGCAAGAACAATATGAAGTTTAACAAAGGCAAGTGCAAAGATCTGCACCTGGAAAGAAATAACCAAAGAGCCCAGCACAGGCTAGGATCTGTGTGACTGGGGAACAGCTTTGCTGAAGGGGACTTGGAGGTCCTGGTGGACAGCAAGCTGAACATGAGTCAGCAGGGCACCGCTGCAGCAACAAAGACAAATCGGATCCTGGGCTGCATCCGCCCGGGCATTACTAACAGAGATAGATAGAGACATGATCATCTCACTCTACTCAGCATTGTCATGCCACTCCTGGAGTACTGTGTCCAGTTGTGGTCCCCATAATTCAAGAAAGATGTGGACAGACTGGAGATGGTCAAAAGGAGGGCCACAAAGATGATGAAAGAACTGGAGAACCTGCCCCATGAGGAAAGACTGAAGGAGTAAGGTCTTTTCTCTCTGGAGAAGAGAAGGCTTAGGGGGCACCTCATCACAGTATTCCAGTACTTAAAGGGCGGCTACAAAGAGGATGGAGGCTCTCTTTTCACAAGAGGCCACATGGAGAAGACAAGTGGCAATGGTCCAAGTTACAGTGGAAGAGGTTTCATCTCAATATAAGAAAGAAATTTTTTTACAGTAAGCACAATCATTCACTGCAACAACCTCTACAGGGACATGGTGGAGTCCCCATCACTGGAGGTTTTCAATATGCAACTGGACAGGGTGCCAGATAATCTCATCTAGGCTCCCTTTCCCATGAAAGGTTGGACCAGATGATCTTTCGAGGTCCCTTCCAACCTGGGCTGCTCTATGAGCCTATGATTCTATGATCACCCAAATAGATTCACTAATTATTGATGAAATTCAGCCTGAAAAATTCTTTGTAGGGAAGAGTTCAGGTTGAAGAAATTAAGGGGTTTTTATTTATGGAAAAATGCAAAGATGATCTTATTGTGGGAGTTTTAGGCAACCGTAATGGTAGATGGTGCTGCCATTTCCCCTATGCATTAAATGTGTTGAATCTTTTGTTTTTATTTATTCCTTACAATTAAATCCAAGTGGTACAATACAGGCACAGATCTATATAGAGGCAGTTAGATGAAATTAATTTGGGGAAAAAACAGTAATTAATGGATCTATTTTCATCTGGGATGCTAAGACTTTTCAAATGGAAACATACTGCTCTTCAATGTTCAATGAACACAGAAAAGAATTTTCATGGGGAGAGATAATTGTATAAAAATAATTCAAAAGCAAAAGATAAAATTGAAATAGCTTCAAACTAGTAAATATAGACTGCCTGATTTTGAAGGCTTAGAGCTGTCTTTATGAATACAAAAGAATTATCCATATATAATTGAAATTGCTATTGCTGAACTAAGCATAAACTACTGATTACGCCAATGCCTCACTGGCCCCGTTAGTTAGGCTAAAATACTGCTCCCATTAAAGTGGTTAGAAAGGTACAGATTTCACTTCAGCATTACTGAATTTCTAAAGAAAATTTAGGAATAGGAGGACTCACATGAAGTTCAGGCTTGATTTGCTGTGAAGATGCCGTTAGTAAGAAAGAAGATACCACCCTAAATTGCTTTAAATCTTTTCAGTACTTGATTCTTTGCTATATCACACACAAACCAGCAGAGCTGAGCTGGAAACAGTCTTTCTTGCCTTGTGAAAAATTAAGGGATTTAAAAAATTGAATTGTACTCATTGGTTCAAACACTACAATCTGAATTTTGCCCTATAGCAAATTTTAATAAATTATTTGAGTCATTGTAAACACTTTATTTAAATAATTTACAATGATTCATTGACATTTTGGCAATTTTTAAGTTCTAAAATAGACTTCTTCTAAAATTTCAGAAAAAAAATTGTTGTGCAGTAATGAAAACATGCCCAAGTGTGCATCTCAACATTTCAAAGCTGATTTTTTAAAAAAACTTGAATTCAAATAATTCTTTGAAACTATCTTCCATTATAAAACTTTTAAAAATATCTTTTAAAACAATTTAAAAGGAAAATTTTTGTCTAGTCCCAAAAAGTGTACCACATGTAGTGCTTACACCTAAGTGCTAATTCTAGGTTTTACTGAGCTGGGAAAGTAAATTTCTGAATGTTTTATAACTGCATTTATTTTATTTTATTTTAATTATTATTATTTATTTTGGGTAAAACATCCAGAAGTGCCTGGCTGGGACCTCAGCTCACTTCCTAACATGCCAAGCCATCATGGACTTGTTCTGCAGTAAGTATCTCTACATCCATATCTTGCCTCCTAGCAAATGGGAAGTCATCTGATAAAGCCACACCTGACTGTGCATCACCCCTACAAGAATCTTAATTACCAGAAGAAGTACTCCTTGCAATAAGGGTATAGCTCCTGACAGTAATTTTTTTTACTGCTAAATTGGGTGATATGAAAAGTGAGGGAAACCTGGTTGAAGGGGTGAAGATGTAACTCTTGCCAGGGGTCTCTTCTGTCCTCCTGCTGAGATTACCTGGCTATGACAGAAGTGGCAGAAAGAAATGTGTCTGCACTTCAGCTGCTTCAGTGCTAAATCCAAAGCTTTAATGCCCAGGAGCAGTGGTTTGTATTAACCTTCTGGCCTTGCACTGGAGACACGTGGGTGCACACCTACTCCTGCCGGTTCCTCTGTGTGGGTTATACCCTGTGACAGAAGGAGGTGATGGGGACCTGGTGATTTCCTAAGCTGCCCAGAGCATGCTTTCCCAGTGCTCATTTCTTGGCTTCCCAGTGCTCATTTCTTGGGACTTGTGGTAAAATTAAGCTGAACAGACCTTACAGAATAACTTCTGTTGGTCATATCATTGAAGTGGTAAGATCTTAATTCTCTGTGTAGCCCTGTTATAGTCCAACTGAAGTACAAAGAAATATATCCAATTTGGGAAAATTATTGAAATCCAGAGAAATTGTTCTCCCAGCATGAGTAAACGTTAACAGATTTTGGCTAATCTGAGTTTTCACTGATAAGGGTTAGCAGATTTAGGATGTATTATAACTCAGTATTTTAAACATTGTACTATTTATTGCTACTCTCTTTCTTCTTATTTTTAATTGCAATGCTAGAGTTAATGTAATGAACAAGAGCATTAGCATACGAAAGACAATGATGGGGAAACTTCCCTTGTCGCTGTGCCCCTGCAGCCTCAAGCTAATCTGCCAGCACCGACCATCCAGATAATGCCAGCTCGGTCTCTGACACACAAACACTTCACAACTTGTTGATATTCAACATAGGAATTAGGCCAGACCATTTTAATTTATGGCTGCATATTGAAGCCAGTAAAGCAATTAGGTGTGCCCTACAAATCTGATTTAGTTAAGACCATAGGAATACCCAAGAGCCAAAAAATCATCTAGATTAACACAGATCTGTTCCAACACAGCTCTCCAGCAAGTGTGGATTCAGCAGCGCCTTTAACAAGAAGAGCTGCAAAAAAAGTGTGGACTGCCATATATGGATGATTGCTTTTGTTTGCGCGTAACCCTGTGTGTGAGATCTGAACTGTGCTAGTCCACCAAACATAAGCCCCCACAAAAATAACAAATAATTTTGCGCTGTAGCATTGTAGCTTTGGATGCAGTCTCAGCTTAATTAATAATCAAGCCTTACACTTTTGCAGGCCACCCCTCAGCACTGTCACACATTTCATTCAGCATGCTTGCTTGCTTTTGAAGGAACAGCCACAAGATTGACAAGTGCATGAAACAAAATTACCCCCCTCAAACCAGAAAGGAGGTGTCCTTTCAAGGTCATGTTCAGTCAAATGGCATGCGCTGTGTGCTAAATCTCCAGCAATTTACCTGGGCTCCGGATAAACAGAATCCTTTAGTATCCTCTGAAGCTCTAATGCCAACTCCTCCTCCTTTTCTTCCTCCATCTCCCATATTAAATTCATTGTGAAGTTTCAAGGGGGAAAAGTACTCGCAAAGGTTATTCTAGAGCTCAAATCTAAATGCATTTTTAAACACGGCTGAACTCACTGCAGATGCCGTACACTAGACAAAGAGCCGCAGAAGGCCCACAATAATACGTTAATTCCATTGCCAGAAGAAAGGAAGAAGACTTCAATCAATCTTGAAATTAATTTTGCATTTAAAAATGTAACAGCCTCTGCACTGCATAGAGTGTCAATTCTTTAATCATGATTACTTTTTATGTGTCAAACCATTTAGTCTCACCTCCTATTGTGCTGTGATTGAGTTCATGGCAGCAAACATACTGGTCATAAAAACAATGAAAACTTGAATGCTGCCCTAAATATTTGTTTCACCGAAGCTGAATAATCAAATGCACATTATGATTTTTCGTCAACAACTTTAATTTAGTTCTGTTTAACTGATTGCCCATGCCTTACCCATTTTTTTCTCCATAAAGGAGGCCTGTAGGACAAACAAGAAGTTGATAGCTAAGGCTCATCTTCCTGTAAATAAAGGAATGGCTGAGAGCTTTTTTACATATTTGTTCCACAAATCCTCCTCTCATCTTCCAATATCCCTTTTGCCCATTTTAAGTTTCTGGATCCAACCGGTGGTTTCAAACTTTTCAACCTGGATCTCTAAAACATTTTCATTGAACTACAAACCCTTTGAAGTTTCAAAGACTTGGTTTGTTCATAACGTGTATGAACTTGCTCCTTTTAGACAGGTTTTGGTGGTCCAAAGTCTGAAAACATCTGGACTTGCTGGAGCTTACTGCATGGTGAGCGTGTCTGCAAGGCTCCAACTCGTTTGCCATACTAACTAGCACTGGCGAGAGTGCATGCTTTCCACTGGCAGGGGATGTCAAAGCCTACAGCGAGGGCCACTGTGGTGCATGGGGACAGAGAGGCTGTGAGCATCTGAGCGCTTCTGAGATCTGCTGCAGGAGTGTCCCTGTCCCCTTCTGCACCTTTGTGCATGCAGAAGGTGTAAAAGTGAATTACATACGGAGAGAAAAGTTTATAACTGAAGTGGCCAAGGAGACACAATCAACATCTTCCAGGAAACCCGATCACACTAGTCTTCTGATAATTGGCATGTCCGCAACAGCAATAGACATGGGATCCTATCAACTAATAATCTCTTGGGCTTATTTGTTCTACTTTCTTAAAGCATTTCTTTTTAGGATGTGGAAAGCTCTGAATTTTCTGTTGCAACCTTTACATGAAATCACTCTATTTGAAGTCTTCTGTGCAAATTGTTAAAATGTCTTCTTTTTCCATCCACAACCTCTCTAACAACTAAAGAAATGCTGTGTTCTAGAAATGTAGTATACTTTTTATCAAATTCCAATTTGATAATAAATATTTTACTCCTTCTATGAAGTTAGGTATAAATTTTAACTTCCCCTGTTTATTACAAAGACATTTTCACCTAGAAAATGAAAATGATATTTTACTCTTGTGGTCCCAGTGTGAATATTTGAATACAATCCCACAAATAGATGAAGAAATGCACCAAGGTGAATATGTACGGAGTAAAAAATGAGAATGGGCTGTTTAGGCTGTGGTTAAGAGCAGAAAACAGGGGGGCAACACAGTGTTGGAAAGCATGTATTTTTATTCACTGTGAATTTTGCAGATCGTTTTCTCTGCTTCACAACCTTTAAGTGCTGGTCCACTTTTTAACCTGCTCCATAGATCTGAGGGCACTGCAGATCTGCCCACAACACTACTTTATTAAACTGCACATAATGAAGTATGAAACACTTCAAATAACAATACATTAGTCAGCAGAACAGGAAGTCAAAATGCATGGCTTGGTTTGGCTTGCTGTTCACCTTCGCTCAAGCAATTATAATGGCTTAAGGCTAAGACTAGAAAAATAAGAGAGGTGGTCTCATTTATCTTTTTCTCTTCTTTCAAAGAAAACCTTTGTAAAAAAGAAAGGTAATGTTATTTTTTAAGTCAAATTTATGTTTCTTATTTATTCTTTATAGGAGTATACATTTTTGTCTTACATATAGACAAAGCCAGGAAAGTCAACCACTGTTAGAGGTAATAAAAGTCCTTCGGTTTCTCTGCCCACTTTGTCCATACCAAAGCACTGACCATCCAGGCTGGCTGCCACCACAACTGTCCAGAAGGGAAAAAATTAGGATGTGACTCCTGCTAGGGTGAAGGTTGGTGTACACCATTGCCACTGTGTCCATATCTGTTCCCTCACATCTCAGCAGCATGGGCTTCACACCCTCTCCCCATCCCTCTGCTATGCCTTGCCTGTCCTGTGGACTCCGGAAAAGCAAAATTTCAGTTTTGACTGAACCACTTAAAGTTTTGACTCAATGATGGTTCTGTTTTCTCCATATTCACCTCTGAAGCACACAACAGAAGGAACTAGACTATCTAATTTTCACAGAGTTAGACAATCAGACCCCTACCTTGCTATAAGAGAGTAAAAAGTGAGAAATATTCGGTGGAGAGACAAGTGTGAGAAGAGAGAATAATAACAGTGAACTTTTTTTCCTACTTTGAAAAATTTTAATGAATTTTTTTGTGTGTGTGTTTACTGGTTCATTCTGGAAATAAAATATTGAATTAACCTAAGACTGTCCCCAGTCATACTGTCCAAAAATTAAAAACTCACACAACAGCCATTCTAAAAACACATTATTAATTACCTACTGATATCTTTAAGCTCTTAGCAACAATGGAAACAATTAACTGGCCTTTAGATCATGCCATATTTCTGATGAAGATAGAGACCATGTTCAGCAAAAAGCAAAGACAATAAGCTCTTTGAGATTTCACTTATTTTTGTGATATTGCTGTTGTCTGTCCATCTACATTTATAAATAGGGGGCCAAATTCAAACATGGTCTAAATGAGGGGATTATTTTAATACATTCACAATTTAGCAACAGAGTCACCTCATATTGCCTCACTGAATAAAACTATCATCTCCTGTTCTCTAAATGGGAAAATGAAAGAATCTCACCTAGCCTATGGCAACAGCTTCCAGTGTTTTTGTCCACTTTTTCTGTCTTTCTTACAATACCCATGATTAGTGAGAAAAGTATCCTCTGTTTTCCTGTGGTTTTCCATTCAGAAACCACAGCATAATCTGAACTATGTTTGCTTTATAATCGCATACTAATGGGTGAGAATGGTTCCAAGACCTGGGACGTTTTCAGGGGAAAAGCTGAGGATAAGCTAGAAATGCTTGTTACACTATTGGGACTACTAGCAGAACTAAAGAGGTGTTTACCCACTAGGAAGGTGCCGAAGACTAGCTGTGATCATATTCTGCCACAGTGGGGCTGGAAAGGGACAGTAGATTACTGTAGGTAATGGGGGATGCTGGTATGATCCTCACATGACAGTACCAATGCCTGAGTCACTGGTCCCCATTGTGACTATGGGACAGGTCTTTCAACACCCTGGACGTGTTGAAAAATTTCAAAATCCTACAACTGGAAGGACCGAACTTCCCTCTTAAGCTTTTCAACCATTTACTCTGCAAGTCTAGTCTCAGGGGTCAGACATGTGCACCGTGTAGCTACATGTCAGTGCAAGGTGGGATTTCCTCTTCACAGCAGCCATCACATTGCAGTCATGTCTTGATATCAGAAATACTTAAATTAAAGCATCCCCAAAGTAAAAATCACACCAGTTACAAAAAATCATGATACAGAAGTAGAAGGCCAACTTAATGCGCCAAGTTGCCAGTGCTTCTGCAAACAACACACTTTATGAGCTGGACTGAGAGACAACAGCACATCTGGGAGCTGTTTGTTTGCCACCGTATTAATATTATTCTAATACTTATCCAGTGGTCACTAGTTCAGTTTGACAGTTTTGTTACAGAGGTATTGCAGCTTTAGTTTCCAAAGCAATTAAATAGCAACCACAGCAAGACTGTCTAGCAACGACATAGGGAATGTTTTATAGAAGCAAAGTTTGAGGCTAAAAAAAGTTACTTTCCTGCCTGTACTGAAATGGAAAAATCCTTGTTGTATTGATATGGAAAATTCCTCTTGAACACCTAAAAGCAGCTAGGGAGTGAACAATAACTACAGATTGCAAATGCCAGGATCAATGGCAAATGAAAAGTATAGTAGAAAGTGATAGTTACAGTCTCCTTTTGAAATACGCTGAGCTTGGCCTCATTTCCACTGGATTGGCTACTGTGTTGTGAAATCAGACTAAGGGATCACAACTGTCCTTTTTGACCTTCCAACCTTCTCTGCTTCAGTTCCACAGCCTAAGCTGAAACCCACAGAATGACCTTCTGGCTCATAGGGCTACTTCAGAGTTAGCAAGGAGATAGCTAGATACCTCCTACCAAGGGATGACACTAACAATCCCTTCCTAGCAATGAACACGATATCTCTTCCCAAAGGGTGGAAGTATGTCCTAGAGATCTTGGACTTTAAAGATGTTTTGTGATTAAATATGGGATCTTTGATGCCACTAGAGGAAATAATTTTGCATGGAGCTTTATCCCAGGTAACTTTGAGACTATGAGAGCTAAGGGTAAGGTACTTCCAAATGTGTATAAATTTAAGCAGTTAAATAGTGATCTGGTTTTTAGTTTCTGAATAGCTGTAATTCTTATTCATTAACTATTGGTGGCTAACTATTGCCATGTATTTAGGTCTTTTAACTCGAAACAGGTGAATTTGAAAATACTTGCCTAAACACTTAGCAAAATTCAGACTCACAAATTTATGTCCAAAGAAAGGGCTATTCGTTGTGAGTTAGTAACGATAACTCTAAAGGGAAGGGCTAAGACCTGCTTTCTTCCTACAAACGTATTATTGTGCTGTGCTGCACCAACCCAGGTGTTGGTGACATTTCCAATAAGCTGCCACAAAACTCAAACTAATTACGGAGACAGAATATACTGAGTGGGAAAAAGGACAGATAAGAAAGAAAGCATTGAGGTAAACTTCTCACAAAATCTGTATTTTTGCATCATCAAGACCTTTCTTGACAAGCTCCATCTCTGCTCTTTATATACATAGAAAATTAGCATATCATTTGATAATGACCTATCAAAACCTATGCTTTGATTACAAGCAGCTGCTTTTGATTACAATCAATGAATCACTAATTTGTGCTCAACCACAGAACAGTTGGACTCCATCTATTATTCATTCCTGAAGTGGAGATCCTATTTAGAACTGGATTCCGAATTTCACTAAAGCTTTTACCCTCTTGGCTATTAATAATTTTGTTTTGAAGTTAGGTCTCTAAGGTTTCATGATGGCCTCTTTTGTTATGCTTAAACTCTGAAATAATATGCTCAGCTGTTGGCCAGATCTATGCATCTTTCTCCCTGACTGTATGTCTAGAATGGGCTAATTTAAGTCTTCTAACAACCACATGATACTTTTTTGATTTTCAAAAGCCCTTCCCTTTGTGTCTGGTATAAACTGAGCCATACTCACAAGGGACTGATATAATGTGGTCTGTGATTGTGTGACATGAGATTTGTAGGTCTATGAATTTCTTTACAACATACATGTATATATACATGAGACATGATAAAAAGATACACAAATGTCAGATGCCTTCTCAATTCAAGGTATTTAGCTTAAAGTCATGGGATATAATGCTCCCTTGTATAATTATGTGTGCATAAACACACACATTCTTCAGATAAATCCAAAACTTTTGAGCTTCAAGATCTTATGTTCAGCAAGCTTTGATTACACTATCGCTGGTTCAAGATAAGGTTTTTCTTAGATTATCAATGAGATTGTTCATAAGATTGTGTGAATGACTTCTACTGTGGAAAAAAACTCTCTCTCTGTAAGTTGCTTCTAATGTAAGACTGTCTGGCTCACAAATCTGCGTGACTCCATCAACCAACATACAAGTGACACCTCATTTGATAAATGGATGATGACTAGACTCAAAATGAAACTAATGATTAATGTGTGCTGGTTTTCTATCAACAAAAAAATAATAAATGTTCACCATCAAGCAAGCAAGTTAATTTACAAGCCAAAAATGTCAAAAATGCCCTGCTATGCAATTTGGGTGGTAGGTCTGATTGATAGATATTTTAAAGGGTCTACTCTAAACAGCTGTTAAACATATTCAATGTATATGGAAACACTTTCAAAACATAGCTCACACCTCAGAGGCTGAATACTGTTCTTTGGCTAAATCTGAAGCAGACAGCTCAGGCTTGGGGCTCAGTCTTGTAGAACATCACCAGCACTTGGTGGGGGGGATCACAAGCATGCTTTCCAGCCATGGGTTCTCTCACTCCTCAGACCACTCATGAAACGTGGCAGAAACTGTGACCCCGGAAGGCAGCTGGAAACCAGTACCAAGTACCCTGGGGTGCATGCCCCAAACTGTAAACCTGAGGAAGGAAAATGTAGATATCTTGCTGATAGTGGGGTAGTCCAGAGAGAAAATAAGTTTTGACAACAGAATCTGCTTGGAAAACAATATTCTCTCTTAAATTTACTCTTAAATTGCATTCTAATTCCGTGAGTGCTATTTACCACCCACAAGAAAAAGCTGAGAAAAAGAGGGATACCTTGTCAGTTCAAAATGGTGGGCACAATTTGTTGCAAGTGTAAAGTGACACCTACAAAACCAAAGATGCAATTTAAAAATCACACCTCAAGCTCAACAAACACAGGCTCCGGGGGACCCCGGTGCAGTCCACATCTCTAACGAATGCTTCCTCCTCCTCCTATCTCTGCCCATTGACTTTAATATAAATCGTGCCTCGTGATTTTTTAAATAGTTAACAGAATGCTGTAATCTGTAACTCTTACTCATGTTAATAAGTACTTAATCATCTCAATAGGATCTAGATACACATTGGGACTGCTCCTGGGAATAAATTACTTCCATTGAACATAAGGACTCAGGCCCATTTTTATTTACACATTTTATGTGAGATTCACAAAAAGACTGTGAAAATTCAGCCAGAGGTCTCATTACAAGTTGCTGGGAGCTAAACGCCTTAGAATATCTGGCACATAGTACCAAACATCTGACAGTCAATCCATAAGAGGCAAATTTTGCCCTCAGGTTTATGTTGCTCCCACTGAAGTCAGCAGGTTACACATACTTCACCAGGGAATTTGACCATAATATAGCTGTTAAGGCAGACTGGCATTTTAGAGTTCATTTTTAAGTAAGGTAGTTCATTAAAAATAGCTATGTAACTAAATGTTTAACCACCAACACATAGATTTGAAATGTCAGGGAGGAATAAGTGTTACGTTTGCAAGTCTTTTTATTTCCCAGGTAAAGCTACATAACTCACTAGGCCCTTTACAAACAAACAAACAAAAAGAGGAAAAGAAATGGCTTCATGCTCTTGAAACACCTCTGGGAAACAGAATGACTGAGTGGAGCAGCATAGCAATTCAGCTATAATGGCCAGTAGCTTCAAACAACACAAAGACTCTATAAATGTCAGATTTCCATTACTGGCAGCCTGAAATCTTTGCAATAGAGTTGTTTCTAGTAAGATTTGACGTTACCATATGCTCTAATTACTGTTAAAATACCATCTATCATGTCAGAAATCTTTCAATTTATAAACACATCCGCAGCCCAGGGCACAGGTAGATACACAGTGGCAGTGTACACTGAAACCATTATTGATGGATATCAGCAAAATAAATGAAGGAGAGAAAAAGACTCACCAAAGTGGCAAACACGGGTTGGTGCTCACTGCTCTCTGCACCGGATCTTACGGGGCTGCGGGATCAGATCCCTGGCACAGTCACAGCCTCTGCTTTATAAGACATCAGCTACAAAGTAAAGTTGAACCTCTGTGGCCTATTGCATAGATCTAGACTGAGGGAATTAAGCTAATGAAATTTGCATGTTGAACATCCTTATGCTCTTCTAAATGTTTTTTGGTTTTGCTGAATTTGCCTGCCTGCAAGTTGAAACAAACTTGAGACCCAGTAAAACTGAACTCAAGGATCCTGAAATGGCTCATGCTGTTTCAAACATATGGATAGAAAATATCGATGTGACTATAAAGCTACTTTCATATAGAGACAAAGCCTAAGGTAAGCTGAGTTTGTATTGATGTGAGAGAAGTACTATGAATTATCATTATTTGCTACATCGCAGTAATATACACAATGCTAGAAAATGGGCAATCACATAAAACAGCAAGGATCAATTGAATTCACTTGAAACCAGGTTCCTTTTTGCTTTGCGGGGGCACTAAGGACCTCTGGCAGGTTGCATAAGTGTGGGGTTCTACTATCAAGGTATACTACCACATCGTCCAATACCCAATACATAGTTGTTGAAGTAATGTATCTCATTATTGGGATTTTGGGTTATGGTGGACCATACCATTAAATTTCTAGGAGCCTGCTGTTGGCTAGATGTGGCTGTCTCTTCACATTTTCTTTTTGTTCACTTAGGATTCAATTTGTTATATGAAAGGCAGACACATACAAATACCTACACACAAGCTCCATGTGCTCTTTCATTCAATGCTTAATTTTTTTTCTCTTAGTTTTCATGGGCATAAGTAAAGAACTTAAAGATAGTGAAGAAATAACAAAATCAGGTAATTAAAAATTCAGTATTTGCTAAGTTTTGAGTGCTGCTTTAGAACATGAGTGGGGTGATATTTTAATGCAATTATTAATGAAAAAAGTCCTATTGGTAGGATGAACATGATATGCAGCATTGAAAGACTGATATTTTCCAGCAGTAGCAATTATCTGATATGAGATTTAAAAAACACCAGTGAAACATGTGACGTACTTTTCACATGAGAGGTAATCACATCTTCCCTAAAGTTCACTGTGAATTTCTGGTGTTTTGGTGTTTTCTTCTGAAAATTGAGTTAATCAAAGTAACACTATGAAAGACAGAGGTTTTTTTAAATAGCTTTCCATTAACTATAATTTTTGTCATCTTACTATACTCTTTTATGACATATCTGACCATTTTGCCATGGAAAGGAATCGTGAATTGGGAGAGGTTACTGAGAGGAGAATTGGGAGAGGCTACTGAGAGGAGAAAATAATTTCCAGGACCTACAGATACCTCCATAAGATATTCCCTGGTCCGCTGTGTGCCTTGTAACTTCATATCTTTATTTCCCTTATGTGTTTACCTCTAGTTAGAGCTTCTTTATAACACTGCTGGAGATCTAGGGATAAACCAAGCTGTATTTATCATCAGATATTTCATAAGCATGAAAAAGAGTACAGGATAAATGCTATGTACAACAAATTGCATAAAAGCACAAAGCAAAATGGCAGCTACCTTCAGAAAACAGAATTATTTCTACCTTGCACCTTAATTCACATTAGTCTTTCTGCCAGCCCTCAGTCTAGTGCTGGCTGGATTTCCTGGTCTTGTATTTCTGGTGGCTTCCAGAAGGAGAGGCAGTGCCATAGCAAAAAATCTTATTAAATTCTGATTTTAAAAGAAGAAACCTATTGTTCGCTGATATCCAGCTGGATTAGACTGATTGTGAGTGAAAAGGCTGTAAATTGAAGGTGAATTTTAAAACATTACACTTGCAAAGATCTGAAAACCTGGGCAGCAGGTACAATCAAAATGGACAGACATAAGGTCTTCAGGGGTGCTGTTACCAGGGGTGGCATTTTGCCCTTTCTACAGTTTTACACTGGAAGCACTCTAAAAACATGATTAAAAGTTCTTGCTAGTGCCCATCAGCACTCACTGCCTCCTGCTGGGGAGCAAAGTGGGTGTAGCTGCATGAGCAAAAAACTGGTTGTGCCCTTCTTTCTCCAAAATTTAGACCCACAAAGAAAGACAGTCACTGTTTTGTTTCAACTTTGAGGAAGCGTAGATCAGAGACATCCTTTCAAATCCAGCTGTGGTAAAAGTTTAATTGAAAGAATTTCAGCATTTCCTATTGCCTTTCATTTAAAAAATAAGATGCACAAACTAGGAACCTTGAATAAGCTGATACACTTTTTAAATCAGCTTGTATTCTGGTGCTTGAACTGGTCTCAGAACCATCTTCTTTTTATTATAATTTTCTTTCGCTGAGGCAGACGAAATGCAGAAGGCATGAATTTTGAGAGAAAAACAAACAACAGAGATTAAATTTAGGTCTGTGTATTCCACCTGCGATGCCAAAACAAGCTATCAGATTACTGCATAAAGGGAACTAAAAGCATGACCTATACATTTATTTTTGCTCACGCTTTTCACTGTTCTGTTGGTTTTTATTGCAAGGCTTAATTAAAATTAATAGCAAGTCAGGCTGGCTTCAGATTGTTTGGAAACACTACAGAACAATTGGATTGTATCTCCACCTACTGTTAGCATTCAGTTATCTTGAGAAGGGTACATCTATGGCATTTTAAAGCACTGACACGTACGATGCTCTGGGATACAAGCTGGACAGGTCATGGGTAAGAAAACAGCAGACTGAATTGATGGGGAAAGTTTAGTTTTGGCTAAAACCCATATCTTATTACTGCTATAAAAGGGCTGCAACTGAGAGCTTTGAGCCTCTTCTGTCTACTGTTTCCTTTCTTGTGTCAAAGTCAGGTGCATTCATGCAAACGGAGCAAACAGCCTTTCCTCTTATTTCCATATATTACTTTGGAGATTTTCTTCTCCTTTGTATCTATGGGAAAGTTTCTTGTGAAGCCGGGACTCACAAAAACACCAGCATGTTTTGAAGTGCATAGTTTAAACACACTTCAGAAAAGGTTTCTCAGGAGCAACCTTGTATTTTACATTAACGAAAAGCTTTCCTCTGAGATTATGCAGATTTCCCTGCAGATGCTACCTAACGTGGACTACATCTTGCCATCCCTAAATATCCCTTTTTTTTTCCCTTGGCCAGAGTAACCCAAGGCAGTGTCACTGCAACAACTACCTCCTGCTGCTGAGGGCTTTTCCCAACTCTGAATTAGGCACTTTGGGGTTTGAGAAAGGCCAGACAGAAGGGCTCACAGCAACCACCTCACTGGATCTGACCAGCAAGCAGAAGATGCCAAATACTTGGATATGGATTCAACCCTGCCTCATTCAGGGACTGACTTGCACAGAGACACTTATTTGCATTTAGGGTTCACATAGCTAAACCCTTTCTTTAGATAAGCAAAGGAGGTCTGGTCTTTTCAAAGGACAAGGGCAAGGTGATAGCGCCCCTTTTCATCTAGTAGCTCAGTAATTAGAACAGCTGTCTATATGATGTGGGCCCCTACCTTGATCAAAGAGCTCCTCCACCTAAGGGATCAGGACTCATCCCCCCTGCCAGACAGTTGAAGCCACCAGAGCTGGGGTTTCCCACTGAGGCCCCTCTCAGTCCATTCTGTTGAAACTCTTCCTCTTTTCATGGCCCAATTAAATATTCATTGGGCCAGAGAGTGAGCATCGCACTGTAGATTAGTTATTGTGGCAGTCCCCAGGGAGAGATTCCCATCTCTCCTCTGACGAATGTTGCAGTATTTTCTATGAAGTATTCACTGGAACAAAGGCATGACAGCATTCAGTTCAGTGCACAGCCCAGAGGGACCAAGTATGTGGGTCAAGCACTGCAATGGGGAGGAGAGATTTGACTTTGCATCCTGCGTTGGGGGTGCAGGTTAGGTCAACTTGTATGCCCCAAAGGAAGAGTTTTTTAGTGTCTCATGGGACTTACCTGCCTCTCTCAGCTGGCAGGAACAAATGGTTGCTGGGAAGCCTTTTTTAATTACTGGACTGAGGCTAGAAAACTGAGCACTCTAGATGTCAGGAAAAGCCAGGATTAAGGTTGCCTACTCAACTCAATCTTGCCCTGTACATGTATTTTGAATTTGTGTTTTTCTAGAATATTCCTCTTCAGTCAGGGCAAGAGTAGCCAGCGGTTTTTGTGTCTATATTCGCATTTGGCCATTGGCCTTATTTACCTCACATTACACAAAGCCTCCTGTGATGACAGACATCAGCTGTAAGGACAGATTAATAATTTTCAATATCTGTCCTGGTTTCAGCAGGGATAGAGTTAATTCCTTCCTAGTAGCTGGTACAGTGCTGTGTTTTGGATTTAGGAGGAGAACAAAGTTGATAACACACCGATGTTTTAGTTGTTGCTAGGTAGTGCTTACACTAGCCAAGGACTTTTTAGTTTCCTGTGCTCTACCGACTGAGAAGGCTGGAGGTGCACAAGAAGCTGGGAGGGGGCACAGCCAAACTGGCCAAAGGGACATTCCATACCATGGGACGTCATGCTCAGTACATAAACTGGGGGAAAGCTGGCCGGGGGGGCCGCTGCTCGGGGACTGGCTGGGCGTCAGTCGGCGGGTGGTGAGCAATTGCACTGTGCACCACTTGCTTTGTGTATTATTATTATTACATTATTATTATTATTTTATTTCAATTATTAAACTGTTCTTATCTCAACCCATGAGTTTTTCTCACTTGTGTTCTTCCAATTCTCTCCCCCATTCCACTGGGGTGGGGGTGGGGGAGTGAGCGAGCAGCTATGTGGTGCTCAGTTGCCGACCGAGGTTAAACCATGACAATATCTTAATTTCCTCCTTTGATACTCATTATTCCAGTATACAAACAATCCAAAATTTTAATGAATTTCATATCCTGCCTAGGACATGAGTGGGTATTGTTCCCTCTTTAAAAAGCAGATTTGATGCAGAGAGAGATTTATGTCAAAAAGTACTCATTAATTTTGGGTACCCAGTTTGAGCTGTCTCTATATTCTGTAGCATTTCATAGATTCACACACACTCTCCAGTTCATACATTTGTAAGTCCTCACCAAAACTATGGACCAAGCCCTACACAGAGAGTCTTGTCTATCTAGAAAATGAGAAAGAAATAATCTCTGACAAAACTGGTGTAAGAAAATTACCCAACTACATATAAAGAGTCTCTTGTAAAAACAAAAAAAAATGTGCTGTTTTAACCAAGAGACTATCCTGTCGCATTCATTCTATACTTTCTGGCTTACTTAACAAATGAGGTAGTGGCTTCTTAAGCATTTGCTTTACCGCAAAGTCCTAGTTCCTTGCCAGACCTGGCCCTTCCTGCATAAGAATGAAGCAGGATTCTGTAATTAAAGATTCTACCCTAATTCACGTGGAAAAGTGGGACAAATTAAGGGTGTGCAAACAATATAATTGAGGCGTTAAATTCTGAGGGCTTAACTTTGCAATTTTTTACAAATAAAATATTTTTCCAGAATAAAAAATGGCATCCACAAGATTTTGATTTAAAAAAAACACCAACCCTCCCCTCTGTAATTTGAATTTGTTTTTATATTGACACCAATATAGCTCATCACAGAACTTAATATCCAACATTCAGACCTCTACCATTTCAGTTACTGGAATAAAGTAAGAGTAGTGAAAGAGAGGAAAAGTGTTACCATTGCTTCCACATCCCTGTACTGATGCAGGGGGACTCAGACAAAAACCAGTGACTTCAGACCACACTGTGAAGGAAGGTACTCTATGCAAAACTTTTGTGACTATTGTCTTCCAAATTTGAACCCATCTTTTTCCCAGCCCCTTGTTCTTCACCTACCCAGTCCCAGACTTGGAAGTCCCTCTGCTTGGAAGTTTCTCTCCATAGTTGTCTTGGCCATAGCTTCCCCAGCCACTTCTTCTGGAGATGCAGGTGCTTATCACCCCTGGTTGGCCCTGGAGACAGTACCTGTACCAAGGAGTCATCCCTGACACCCTCCCAAAATCTTCTTGATTGCTTGTGTCCGGTGGCATTGCTGATGCAGCAAATGCCAAGGAGGTTAAAATCCCCTCTATGAACCAGGTCTGTGTAACAGACATTTCCTTAAATTATTTAGAAAAGGTCTCTTCCACTTCTCACCCTCATCGTGCAGTTTGTAACAAACTCTCTGGATCATGATCCACTAGCACTCAACCAGCTTTTTGTCCATCCTGTACATTCCCATCTGTCCATCCATGGGGGTGGATTCCCTGGTGAATTCAGAGTCTAAAATGCTGCAAGTTTCTTTAGGGCATGTGCAAACCACACATATGCACAGATTTATAACTACTTTGGAAAATATGTATTGGACTTACATAAAAAAGAGCAAAAGGCAAGTCCTTGTCTCATGGCTCCCACTGCCCGTCAGCACCGAGCAGAGGTAACAGGGGCAGATCACTGGGACAGTTGAAAGAAAAAAGCACCATAACTTTTTGGCACTGGTTTCAGGTTCATTTTCCCCAGTGCAGTGTCAGAAATGACTGAGTTGTTTGTGTTGTTATTTTCCTAAGAAAATTCAGCCAGAGGCAGAGAATAGATGCTAGAAATTTTCAAATTATTAAAGTTTGCAGCTGAAATTTCTAACAGGAAGTGCCAAGAAACTTTGATGGTTGGTAATGCTGTCCAACCTGCCTCTAGGTATAAGCTATAAACAAAATACCTAAGACAGAAATTTCAGTATGCCTATATGGAACGTCTTTTCACTATACCTTGAATGTTACCATGAATGAAGACAGTCTGTACCTCCACCAAAAGCACCTTTTATCTTCCAAAGAGAAAAAAAAAGCATACAAATGTATCCTCTGTACTGCTTCCAAAAGCAGAAAAGCTTAAAAAACAACTTCAAAAAATGAGCAAATAATATAAGTGGACAGGCTACAGTTTTGAGCTCATGTGCTGCATTGTTTCATATTTAAGTAAATTCATTTAGGAAATGCAGTTGTCTTAATTTTCTGTTAAGCTCTCAGGGCTGGCAGAGACATGTAGCTTAAAGGAAGACTAGAGTATGTGTAAGCATCAATCTGTACTTATGTCAGTCCCAAAATAAAACAGGAAACTTCATGAGTTTTGTAGGGCCCTGATACCAGCCTGGTCTTTAGTATAAATATGATAATGGATTTATGATTTTTGGTTCAAAATCGGTGCAAACCTTGCTTTCTATGTATTGGTTTTGCTTTCTGGGTTCTCTCTTTTTAAATTAAGGTTGTGGTTAACTTTGATGTGTCTATCACCACTAGATCATAGGCTTACTTATCCAGTACTGCTGGGAAACTGAAATATTTTAATGACAGTCTAGAAATGAGAAAAACATTAAAGGAAAAAAATACTAAGGTCCCAATAAGATAATATTACATAAAAGCCTTCTGAGATGCCATGTACACCTCAAACACCCATTCAAAGACAGAGATGAACCTTAAACATCAGTGTTGCTAAGTAGTCTGTCAGCTGTTGACTACCATTTGTATCATGAAAATGAGGTCAATTGAATGACTAATAGTCCAAAACTCTGGATCATTGCTACAAGATTACTAGATTACTAGAGAATTACTCGATTATGAAAATACAACCCAAATATCACATCACGTAAATTTTTCAGATCTTATCCAAGCAACAGTCTATAACTAAATAATTTTTGTGAGAAATTAAAAAAAGTAGCATGGATCTATCAAAGTCTCCTGGAACACGTATTCCCAATTGACTGCAGCAGAACATGAACTATATTCACAAAGTGTTATTTTAATAGCCCCAGGAGTCAGTTTTAGCTGCAAAACACTTTAAAAAAAGCTAAAAGATCTAATGCCAGTAGGAAAAAGTATTTCGTGTCTTGAAAGTGATACAAAGATAATGATATAATTATTATTTAACAGATTTTTTTTTTTAAAGTTGTAGTATATCTTGTAATTTTAGGCAGCCTCATGGTATCTCCCAATGTGTAAGGCAGGACTTCCTCCTCCTGCAGCCTTCTGCTCCAAAACTGATTTAGAGGTATGTGCTGGAGCCAGATGTCTGTGGGAAATAAAAGTCCGTAAGAAAATCAGCCTTGTTCTCAGGAAAAAACTTAAAAGAACCCCTCGCTCGACATTGTAATTGTCATTTCAAATGTGTATTGACTATCTCCTTTTATGTTTTCCACTGATTGTGCTGATGTTACCACAAGATGCAGAATAATGTTGTGTTATTGCAAACAACTTTAATTTTGATGTATATAATTCATTTTTAATAAGGACAACTACACATTTCCTCTTAGAAATTTATTTAAAAGAGCCTGTAATAAACTTCATTCTACAAAGCAAGGCTATTTATAGGCAAAAACCAAAAATCCAAGTATGCTGTTTTCAAAGAAATTTCTTACGCAGGTGCATACTAAAAAGCTGAGTTTGTGCACAAAAGCCTATAGATTTCTACTGGTAATTCAGAAACTTGGTGTGCATGTAAGTGGGCTTAAAAGCAGCAAGTATACAGTATTTCCATATCAAACAAATGTTGATATGAAAGATTGCTCCTGCAAAATGTAAAAAAGCAACAACTTTCCCTATAAATAGGGATCCTGTTTTCAGAAACAAGTTTTCAAGATTACTTTATTGAAAATGAAGGTAGGAGACAAAGGATCCCAAATGAGATGCCCAGCTAGAGCAGCTTAGTGTGGCATTTCAGTCCTGCCACTTTAAAAGCTGCACCCGTATTTTACAAAAGAGAACCACTTTGTTTTCAGCTCCAGAATACCTGGTGGGAGCTGTACATCTTGGGTTCACAACTTCCCCAGAGGCTGTAAGATACAGTGGTTTATGCCATGCAATTATGTCCTTTCATTCTGACCAATACCAGCAATGAAAACCATCTTTATTTATGCTCGAACAATCAGGCATGGACCAGGGGTTTTAGGTTTGGATGTTGATGCAGACAGAAACCAGGTGTTACTGCATATCTGCCTTAGATCCTGCCCATCAACCCCACAGCTCCTCGGTGCTGGTTAGGATCTCATCCTCTGATGAGTATGAAAAATGGAGGAAAACCGTTGAGGACAAACAGCCCTTCTTGGCAAACCCATGCGACTCAGGCTGGGGTGACTTCCTCAGTGGTCTTTCCCTTGCAACAAAAGTAAGAAAGTGGCAGCAAAAAAAGACAGGAGCACGTTGCAAGACTAAGCAGGCTGGCCAGTTTGCCCCTTCTCATGACCAAAGAAATAGAAATTTCATACTGGTATTCTAATTCTGACATCCCCCATTATAATGATTGTATAATATAGTCCAGGATCACCTACTCTTTGGTTCCTGCCATTTGGTGCCTGGACTTGGCTGGCTGCATGCCATGCTCGTATGCAATTCATTGACGGGAGGTCGGTATGTGATACATGAGGCCAGCAAAAATACATCAAGTTCCTTGGATGCTTCAAGGGAAAGAAGTGGATGAGACATCCATTGTGGCATTCAGCACCCATTTAAATTGGGCTGCTATCAAGAATAGCAAAATAACAGAAATTTAATAGTGAACGATGACTTTTATGGGTTAAGCTCCTCTTTTAAAAGATGTACTTGATGTATCTGGCCTGTATCCTGATGTGCATTTTTACCTTGTGTTTTGAGAAGTAAGAGGATTTTTTTTACGTTAATCAGAGGCAACTGTACTTTTTGAAATGGCTTATACTGTAGCTGTACTTTACACGACACTAACGGACTTCTCTGATGCAGCAATCCTAATCCATCTGGGCTGCTATGGATGGCTATAGTTCTGTAAACTGGAGATAATTTTGTTTCCAATTTAAACATGGATTTGAAAGAACATTAGTGATGGGCAAACTGAAATTCTGGAAGTGCAGTGTGGTTTGAAAAGGACCCACACATTTGTTTATCCAAACCTCCTGGGCTTACACAACGTGTAACTGCAAATGATCTTAGGAAGAGAAAAGCCTCTCATGACACTTTCAGCATTTCATGTATCCAGTGAAAACTAAACCTACAGATGCAGGAAGTGCAAGAGGATGAAAACACATTGTTCAAATAACTATTTGAATATTAATAAACTTCTGTTAAAATTTTGGGTTACATCAGTCTGCAAGATGAAGGAATATCTGGAATTGTTACTGGTTCATTTATTCATACTTCCATTAAAATAAGGCCGGAGGCTATCAGAGAGTGTGTTGACAGTATTTCCATGCTGCTTGTCTGTACTTTCTAGTTTCAAGGATGTGCTAAATTGCTCTGGAAGCACCTTCTCTGGTATACCAATGAAACTTCTAAAACTCGTAGTGTTCTCTGAGGGCAGTAACTCATTTTCTCAGCACTAAATACATTCAGCACAGTACTATTGTTATTGCTTAGCCTATATCATCCCACTGATACTGTCCACATATACAGTTGAAGAAGAGGTCCTAGGCAACCTATCCAAGGGCACACACCAGGTCAGTGGTAAAGACAGGAATTTGCTCAGGAGGCTCATAAGCACCCCTAAACTGGGGAATGGAGTGAGCGAGGGAGAAAGCGAGGGCTGACGGGGTTGTAGTGGCTCTGAGCAGCAGCAGCACAATGCAAACTTCTGTGTTGCCACAGCGTCCCAGCCACGCCGTGGGGCAGCACTTCTGTGAGCTGCAAACAACTTTGTTTCTGACATAATAAGAAAAGGAAATATGTGGATGCCGACAGAGATGCTTCACAGGTTACAGGCCTTTGGACACTCCTTGATGCCCATCATCACCCAGCTGACATCAGGTACCATGCAGAATAATTTCCTTTTTTATTATTACTCTTTCTGAAATACACTGTTGCTTTGATTTTAAAACCACTGGGCATAATGCCTGTCACAGGAAAGGATGTATAATATATCTTTTTTCTACATTAACCAAACTGGCTATTGATCTATTTTATTGATTGTATTGATTTATCTATCGGGTTTTGGTGGTTTTTTTTTATTTGGAGATGGTTCTTGATGCCTAGCAACATATCTGCCAACAGTGCTGTAAAAGTGTAAGAGGGATCACCATTTGATCCTATAATATTTGATTCAAACCACGAGATGCTATAAATAAAGTAGATCTATTGAATTCTAAACACCTTAATTCAGGAATGAAGGCATAAATTTTTCTCAGAGTGCCAGAAGAGAAGGAGGGATAGCCTGTAGGCACTGTCTCCATACAGTGAAAACATGTATTTGTCATGGCCTCAGCCTTCTGAAAGACGAATGATGATTTGGACACTTTTAGAAAGAAGAAACAGAATTAGAAAAAAATAAGTTCAAAATATCTTTTGGGAAAAATGTTGACTGTGTCTTCAAGAGAATCCTGTTTGCCTTCTTGCCAATAAAAGCCTTATACAAGAGAAAGCCATAATTATGGCTTTTTTTTCCCCCTGCCTTTCCTCCAAATCTCTCACAAATTTTCTTTCTTCAAAAACAGCAGCCAAGAAATTTTTGCCAAAGAGAAAGAAGAAACAGGAAAACCTATGCTACTTCTTTTCTTCTTTTTTCAAGTTAGCTACAACATGTGGTCTTACCTCATTACCTCCTGTAAGTATAACTTTCTATGAATGGCTGAAAGCAGAAGAGTGCAATTAAAAAAAAAATGCAGCTATTAGAAGGAAATATTTCTGCTTTGATCAGAGTATTGAGTTTGATATAGCCTAGAAAGCAGACAGAAGTGGCGTAAATACACAGTCACCTTTTGGGGAGCTGGAAAAATATTTCAAACAATTTATATTGGTTATTCAATATAAAAGATGGGTGAAATATCCAGATTATGCCTAAAAATACTTCTAAAGAGATCAAAGATAAAGGCATCTGGTTAGTGAAATATTTAAGTTACTATCAGTTGTAACTAAAGGCGATGGCAAGCTCTTGGCACTCCAAATCCATTCCTGACCTTGTCAGGCCAGTGACAACCAGCGCCCGTACTCCTGGAGTCTTCTGTTTTCTGGACTGACAGACTTTGCTGCTGCCTCATGTATTATTCAATACAAAGCAGGACCGAATGAAATAGATTTAAAAGATCTCTTAAAAAGGAAAACCATGACAGAAAAATAAAGGTTAATCAGACAACCTGATATTTTTTTCATTGTTGACAGTATTTCCATGCTGCTTGTCTGTACTTTCTAGTTTCAAGGATGTGCTAAATTGCTCTGGAAGCACCTTCTCTGGTATACCAATGAAACTTCTAAAACTCGTAGTGTTCTCTGAGGGCAGTAACTCATTTTCTCAGCACTAAATACATTCAGCACAGTACTATTGTTATTGCTTAGCCTATATCATCCCACTGATACTGTCCACATATACAGTTGAAGAAGAGGTCCTAGGCAACCTATCCAAGGGCACACACCAGGTCAGTGGTAAAGACAGGAATTTGCTCAGGAGGCTCATAAGCACCCCTAAACTGGGGAATGGAGTGAGCGAGGGAGAAAGCGAGGGCTGACGGGGTTGTAGTGGCTCTGAGCAGCAGCAGCACAATGCAAACTTCTGTGTTGCCACAGCGTCCCAGCCACGCCGTGGGGCAGCACTTCTGTGAGCTGCAAACAACTTTGTTTCTGACATAATAAGAAAAGGAAATATGTGGATGCCGACAGAGATGCTTCACAGGTTACAGGCCTTTGGACACTCCTTGATGCCCATCATCACCCAGCTGACATCAGGTACCATGCAGAATAATTTCCTTTTTTATTATTACTCTTTCTGAAATACACTGTTGCTTTGATTTTAAAACCACTGGGCATAATGCCTGTCACAGGAAAGGATGTATAATATATCTTTTTTCTACATTAACCAAACTGGCTATTGATCTATTTTATTGATTGTATTGATTTATCTATCGGGTTTTGGTGGTTTTTTTTTATTTGGAGATGGTTCTTGATGCCTAGCAACATATCTGCCAACAGTGCTGTAAAAGTGTAAGAGGGATCACCATTTGATCCTATAATATTTGATTCAAACCACGAGATGCTATAAATAAAGTAGATCTATTGAATTCTAAACACCTTAATTCAGGAATGAAGGCATAAATTTTTCTCAGAGTGCCAGAAGAGAAGGAGGGATAGCCTGTAGGCACTGTCTCCATACAGTGAAAACATGTATTTGTCATGGCCTCAGCCTTCTGAAAGACGAATGATGATTTGGACACTTTTAGAAAGAAGAAACAGAATTAGAAAAAAATAAGTTCAAAATATCTTTTGGGAAAAATGTTGACTGTGTCTTCAAGAGAATCCTGTTTGCCTTCTTGCCAATAAAAGCCTTATACAAGAGAAAGCCATAATTATGGCTTTTTTTTCCCCCTGCCTTTCCTCCAAATCTCTCACAAATTTTCTTTCTTCAAAAACAGCAGCCAAGAAATTTTTGCCAAAGAGAAAGAAGAAACAGGAAAACCTATGCTACTTCTTTTCTTCTTTTTTCAAGTTAGCTACAACATGTGGTCTTACCTCATTACCTCCTGTAAGTATAACTTTCTATGAATGGCTGAAAGCAGAAGAGTGCAATTAAAAAAAAAAATGCAGCTATTAGAAGGAAATATTTCTGCTTTGATCAGAGTATTGAGTTTGATATAGCCTAGAAAGCAGACAGAAGTGGCGTAAATACACAGTCACCTTTTGGGGAGCTGGAAAAATATTTCAAACAATTTATATTGGTTATTCAATATAAAAGATGGGTGAAATATCCAGATTATGCCTAAAAATACTTCTAAAGAGATCAAAGATAAAGGCATCTGGTTAGTGAAATATTTAAGTTACTATCAGTTGTAACTAAAGGCGATGGCAAGCTCTTGGCACTCCAAATCCATTCCTGACCTTGTCAGGCCAGTGACAACCAGCGCCCGTACTCCTGGAGTCTTCTGTTTTCTGGACTGACAGACTTTGCTGCTGCCTCATGTATTATTCAATACAAAGCAGGACCGAATGAAATAGATTTAAAAGATCTCTTAAAAAGGAAAACCATGACAGAAAAATAAAGGTTAATCAGACAACCTGATATTTTTTTCATACAATTTATAACAAAAATTACAGCTTTCATAGAGCTGGAGGTGTCCTTACTTGTAATTATAGGAACACCTTCAATTTTGCACATTTCTCCATGCTGACTTGCTGTCCGCAGGGTGCTTGTAGAACAGCATATGGTACACTGTGGACATTTTTTTCCTACTAGAGAACCGTAGTACAGCTTTGGCAAGCAAGCATTTTAAGGATCAACAGAAAGCTTGGGAGTATATTTTCTATGGTGGTCCAACTAGAGTTACCTTGCAACTCCCAGAGTCTTTCTATTCTCTGACCTGACATAGTTGTCAGGAAAGTGGACGGGTGTACTCATTTAAATCGATACCAGATTGTCTTAAACACACACACACACACTCTATACTATAGACTGTATTATTCTCTTCAAGAAGGTCTATGAGTCAGTTCCATGTTTCCTTTACGTAAAGGCCTTTCTAAATTAATTTCCATTTAAGCATCTTCTCTGGTGTTGATTATTAAAGGTAATTGCTTTTACACTGCAAAGATGATGCAGAATATGTATATAAATCCCATGTAAATGTTTGATATACCAAGCATACAAATATGTTTACAAAAAGAAACATGTACTGAGATACACAGCCTTTGTCGAAGTATGGGCAATATGGAAAGTAAAAAATATTTTTTGTGTCTAGTTTTGTATTTCTGTGTTTTGTGCAATATTCTCATCTATAAGTCTCTAAAAACACCCATGAGCTTCACCTAATATGTATAGGCATTAGCATATTGCCATTGCAGTTGATAGGAGTCTCAATTGCTGAAAGTCAAATGTGTATTAAAAAAGTTGAGATTTCTCAGCATCTGAAGGATGCAGGCTACAAGATAATTGGGATGCACTTATATTGGGGATTTGGAAATTCAGTTCTACTCAAACTTGTAGTCCCACTGATCAATTTTCCCCCCCCCCTGAGTCTTTGAGAGCATCGTGCATGTGTATCTGATTTATGATATATGGGATGCTACTTCTATATATAGGCACAGACCCAGAGAACTCTATACAAGAAATTACACTAATAGAATCGAAGACCAGCTGGCAATACATGTTGGGCAAAAAAAGGAAGATGTGACAACTTCAGCTAAGCCAACAGACAGAATCACTTGATTTTGTCTCTGCACATCTTAAAATCATGCTCTGTGAACATTGTTATGACAGGGAAAAACAAGATTTTTTTCCCTGTAAAATTAAATGTCACTCTTGATAGCATAATATCTGAAACATCATCCTTCCAAGTCCACACCAATACTTTACACAGAAAATTAAACTCTCTCTCTGTTTATTGAGTGGATAATGCAGTCTTCGAATGTGTGAGAACCCCTGCTAGGTGAGAAATTAAAAAAGAAGCACTATAAAGTCTAATGGTATGTATGAAATACAAAAAAGAGAGAAAAAGGTAACTTAATTGGTAATCAGAAGAAATCATAAAACTAATCATGCAATTAATGTCTTAAAAAGCCAGCATATGAGGTGTGTATAATTACCAGAAAACAATGCAGTGATGGTTTCAAGGATTAATGAATTAATGATTGTTGGGGGGAGGAGGATTTTATCTGCAATTTTATATGTTAGCTTTAAATCCTTGCTAAACTATTACTTTGCTTTGTTTACAGGAAATATCCTCACCTTACACATAGAATTTACTTTTGAAATTAGTGTGTTTTTAATATTAAGTTTGAAATGTTTGCCTTGAGAGAGACGCAGATGTGTTTCCTTTTCCTTCATATAGCTCCCCATCCTCCTCTCTTGTTCATGAAAATAGAAGACTCTTTGCAAGG
>NW_008825285.1:1289779-1291765 GCF_000699105.1 Pygoscelis adeliae | reverse complement strand
GGACAGCACATACATCAAAATGACACAAAGCCTAGAGAAATTCACCAATTGCAGGTGCCAGAATAAATTAACAAATATGTTAACATACATAAATATTTTTATTTTCTCTTTAAAATGTAAAGTGCTACACCACATACTATCAATTGTCCTTTGTTTTGTACACACATTAAAAAATAAATTTGTGTTCTGGTGCTGATTGCTAATTTACTGATGATCTTGTATATCAAGATGTTAATTTGTTGATAAAAGGAGGTGATAGAAAATTACAAATGATTTAAGACTGCTGTACATCAAAACATAAGTATTCCTTTGATTTAGTTGCCAACTACAAAGATTTCAAACCATCCCATGGTAAACATTGGTCTTTGTTCCTTTTTTTTTCCTCATATGGTTCAAATGTGTGCATCTGCTGCTAGATGAGATAGCAGTGCATGACGGGTGGAAGGATGGATGAAAGGATTGGGGTTTTTTATGACAGCGGAGTCCCATAATTCAACAACCTTCAAGGAAGGGCTGAGAGGATGACCCAGTGGTGAGGGAGCTGGCTTAGGACTAGGGAGACCTGGGCTACCAAACGCATCCTCAGGGCTAACACAGCCTCTCTGTGACTCAATTCTCCATTTGTAATTGAAGGATACACGTTACTTCCCTACCTTGATGGACTCTCAGGAAAGCAAATGCCTTCAAGACTGCCAGGTCGCTGGATGCTATAGTAAGAACAGACAGGTGAGTAGCACAAGTAGAAGCTTTAAAAATTGCATGGCTAGCAATTTAGAGATTTTAAAACTAAAAAATTAATGAGTCCTTGCAAAATGTGCCACCGTCAGAAATGTAAGCCCTTTCTATGAGAAATTTGGCAGAGGCTGGGTTCCCACAAGGTCTATGAGCCATGGTGCTCCAGGACTTGAGCTGCTCATGGGTAGTTCAGCTCTCAGCTCAACTCCTCCCTTAGCCCCCAGATAATGCTCTCAGTGGGGGAAAGGAGAAAAGTAAGGAAAAAGAACAAGACAGAACAAAGAAAAGAAGGTACGGAAATGAGACTGAGAAGAAATGAAGCCAATTCTCAAGTCTGTTGCTGACTTTCTATGTGGGCTTAGACGCTCACAGTTCATTTCTACGCTCCAGCTCCCAGCTGTAAGAGTGATTATAATACTTGGCTGCGCCTCAGAGGGGTTCCCAGCATCCCTTCATTAATGGCTGGGAGCACTCACACCGTGGCAGTGATGGTGGCTATAAGACAGGCAGAATTAGTATCACACGTGAAAATGGTGTTTGCAGATATCTGTATGCTAAGAGCTGGAGTGAGACTGGGTAACAATAGCCACTTTGTATCAACTAGCCACTTATATCTGATAAGCGCCGAAGCCCCTAAATCCAGCCTTCCTCCGCTGGTTGCTGCAGCCTCATTCTCATGTATCGACAGGGCGGCAACAGAGTGAATGGGACCATCACACCGGGGGGTCGAGGCCCCAAAGGCTGCCACTTGCCCCAGAGAGAATCTAAAATTTTTTCAGAAGCGGAAGAACTGTGATTTTTTTTTTTTTTCAGTGCATTTTCTTTCTTCAGTGAGTTTGGGACAGGTTTTGGAGGAAGGTAGAGAGTCTTACAGTAATTTAGATATTTCTAGATCACTTATTTTCTGTTTTGCTGTTGCTGGAGGTCTGTGACCCACTGTGTGAGACAGTAACTGCCCTGTCATCCCAGTGAAGTCAGTGGCACAAGGCTGCTGGGAGGGCTGGACAGGATCATATTTTGATTTGGTACAGTAATGACTTCACTAAACTTCACCACTGAGAGCAAATGTATGACCTTGTCTGATTTTGCATAGAGTTGGACTGCTGCAGTCCTTTGAAATCACAGTTTGGGTCATGTAAATAAGATTTATTGTTGCTCTCTCTGCTGGACACAGACAGAGGTGATACTTGGAGACAAGAAAGACATAGTTTTAAATCACTTTTCAGGACATAAAATCAGCTCAAACATCCA
>NW_008825285.1:1266318-1289718 GCF_000699105.1 Pygoscelis adeliae | reverse complement strand
TGGAAAGTTTCCTTAATTCATCATATCAATACAGAAATTGTTTTTGCACAATTTGAAGAGGAGAATAACTTTATGCTGTAATAGAGAGTGGGATAAGCAAAGCTGACATTCCAATTTCTATCAAAACCAGCTGCACCTTTGCAAAAAATAATGCAGTTAAACAAGAGATATAAACATGACTGGACAGGTCCAAATCAGCTGTCTTAAAAATGAAAAACTGACGCAGTGGAGCATGCAGAAAGATATGATTTCTTGCACCGTTTGCTATTGCTTGTAGTTATGAAAAATGAATGTTCAGTATCACTATACACAATTGGGATTTCCCATTCTCTATTCCCACTTTGCATAAGTGTGAGTGCCTATGAAACGTGGCACTGGAGGGCTTAGCCATTGGAAGAGAGCATGTCTGAGTTTTATTCCAAAAACCAGAATGAAATCAGCAGTTCAAAAGAGAGGCACTGTTCTGCAGATGCTGGGAGTTGCCTCATTTTGGAGGAGAGGGTTGGTTGGAAAGGGGGAAGCTCACAAAGAAAGATCATCTTTGTATCTCTCACAGATAACTTTTAGAAAGAAATATTAAAATTTTTAGATCTGCTTGTAAACTGAAGAAATCCAGGAATAGAGCACTACTGGGTAGTGCACCAGGATTATTAAGACCAGGGTTACTCCTGCTGTGATATCCGTATTGCTGGCTGTGATAAACAGCTTGGTAAGGATCATGTGTAAGTTGGTTTTCAAGGAGACATCTCTGGGAATCCTATTATCAGGATTTGGGGAAAGATACCCTGTCACTGAAATTTTGTGTTATACTGGGGAGGCCAGTTGAGCAGTTTCTGCCTTTCTCTCTCTAGCAGTTTTCTCTTTTGCATTCTGCAGGATAATTGTCTTTTCCTACATTTGCACAGATGATATAAGCTTCTATGTAAAATAATGGAATCTGATCAGCAATGGAAACTATTCTTTTCCTAATTACCAAATAAAACTTGAGATGTGGATTTCTCAGTCCTTAAAAACATAGGAATGACTGTACCGAGTTAGACCAAAAATGCACATAGTTCAACACTCTGCTTGTGGCAGAAGCCATTAGTGGGTACGTGGAGAAGCGTATAAGAATAGCAAGTCATGAAACTTCCTCACATTGGCCATCTGATGATCTCTCCCAGTCTCCATTCTGTAATGTGACGGGATTTAGTTTGGAGGCTGAAGGATCTTGAGCTCTTCTGTGGACACCACCTGACATGAAACATGCTCTAGTATCCCATGATGTGGGTGCATCTATTCATGCCTCTAAGCAGAGGGAGATGCATATTACTGCAACTCACACTGTAGAGTCACCTCATTTAAATTGCCTTCATATACTGAAGCTTGGGAATCTCTAGTCTAACCAGAACCACCTTAACTCTTTTCAAGCTAAAGATACTAAGAAGATGTACAGAAAGTTGTAATGCGTTGGCCTTGATCTTGCCTAATAAAAGGGCCAGGAAGATCTGAATTTTTTAATGGTAGTATGGGTAGAGATTTGGTTGCTATGCTTTATCAAGGGGAACTTGAATTCAGTATTTAATTCCCAAGCATAACAACTGTGCATTCCCTTGAGATGAGAAAGTAGTGTAAGGAAAGGCTAAACCAACAAAGTAATTGCTCCTGCAGTTCTGCAGTGGTTGTCTCCTTATCCACATCCTGCAACATGACACAAAGCTATCTGAGAAATTTGATAGATTTACACTTTGCTCTGAACATCCATAAATTCAACAAAAATTAACTCCCTCATCTTGATGAATTTGCCTTGCCAAACATGCAACATCAAGAAAATTCTACTTCTAGAACTAACAGGAAATTTCTCAGCACAAGTCTTTTCTAGGCATCACAGCCATTGACAACACTCAGAAATAGATCGATTAATTTTCCTTTTCAGAAAATTTTTTAAATACTCAAAATTTCCAAGTTGACATTTTATAATCAGACAAGTTACCATTTCATCTTACTTTCAGTAAGTTTTTAAAAACAAAATGCAAATTAATTTAAGTGAATTCATTCTTAAAAGGTAAGCATGGAAATAAATGTTTTGATTAATATGACTAGGTAATGCATGAGATGGAAAAATAGATTACTGAAATTTCTACCCTCAACCCACAGCTTACTGTATAAGGAAATCCTGAAAAACAGAGCCAGTAATTTGTGCTGTAAAGTTCCAAAAATAAAGCCTCATTTTCAAAAATGCTTGACATTCTGGCTCGCACCTGATTCAAATTGTAGCTTTGAGTGTACACTAGCTTTGAAAATCAAATCACAGTGACACATGTTAAACACTGAGCCCCAAATCTAAACGATTCAAAATTAAAAAGTGCTTCTGAGACTGTAGTTGTAAGAGCCGTCATAAGAGATGAAAATAAAGATTTTAGCACGGCACAAAAGAATTTCTGAGTCCCCTAACTACAAATGCTCAACCATGGCCACCTGACTATTCTTACCCCAGTAAGTCATGATCTGGTTTAGTGTATGCTGATTTCTTTTGTCAGATTTGGAAAATACAAACAATCAGGAGAGATGGGTACAAGCAATTCAGCATGATTTAATCTTAAATGACACTCAGACAATGACTTAATAATTAATATGCCAAGTAAAGCAGGTAAACTAAATCACCTCAAATTAAGAAACCAGATCTTTTCTATTAGAGCATAAACATAATTTAAAACATTGGTCTTAATAACTCATGCTCTATTAAGGAAAGAGCAGGTGGCTCAGTATTGCTAATGCTGAATTAATATTACAGAAAAAATATGAGAATCTTAGGTTGGTGTATAATGTACTTCGGTTGCTTTCTAGCTGTACCATCAGCATTTAAATCATGAAATTACATTCCTATTCATGAGCCACACTCTTCTGAATTTTAAGATGCATATTATAATTATTTTTTGAAATTAAAGGATAATGTTTATTCCCAGTGGATACTTTCTTTTTTAATTATTATTATTAAAATAGTGTGTTTTTAAACATTAACTACCGAACTGCAGGAAGCAGGGCAAATATCTACTCCCTGAGTCAGTAATCAAACATGCTCCTTCCATTAGCAGGTTGGGTGAAAACAGAGGCTGAGCTGGAGTCAGTGTACGCTGAAGTGCCCCATCATTAGAAGTTCGGGAAGTGTCACTGCTGAGACTGCAGGCAGCTTTGCTTAACTCTGTTTTGCAACGGTCATTTAAAGTTTTTATTTTGATCTTTTGTGCTCACAGAGCTGCACCATAAAGCTCTTGTGCATAGCTTGCCAGCTGCTCAGCATCCCTTCCAGGCAGAAACACTGAGAATTTTCTCTCCTACCTGCTCCACAGACCAGAATTCAATCTTAGTTTCTGCAGAGTAACTTTGCCATGAGCCAGTAGCTTCCACTCTGTTACATTCATGGAGCTGAGAATAGAGACACTGTCTTTTGCTAGGCTATGTGCCAGTTTTGCACTGTTTTTTGCATTTTGATGGTTAAAATGTAGTATTTAAATACATACTGTAGAGCAAGCCTGAAAGCAGATGCCTAAAAATGGTACGTAGAATCCACTGTCATGTCTTCATAAATTATGAAAGTAGATTTATCACAATGGCCATTTACTCATAGAAGTTTCCTGATTTCCTGGTGTATATTTTGATTTTTGGGTATTCATTCATTTTCCCTCTAGTCAAACAAAATGTTTTTTAATACACTGGTAGTGGTTGCAGCTAGCTCTCTTTTTCGAGTTGGACATATGTAAATGATGGATTTAGTTACACAACAACAGAATGAAACTATCAGTGAGAATAAATGACACAAGAGGAAAAATCTTTGTATTGTGAACTGCAAAATAAGATTATTTATTTATGTAAGCCTAGTTTAAAAGGTCTTATTGTAAGATCTGTAAGAACCCTGTAAGAAATAAACTCCAAACCTGGGTGCAAACTCGCTCATCTTTCACTTCAGCAGAAATACCAGTTCGGACAAATCCCAAAGTTTACTCCTTTGGATTAAAAATAAAGAGAAAGCAAAAGTAAAAAACTCTACAACTGGGGATGTCTCCAGTAGGAATTCTTTACTTGATAAGTTAATGGTATGGTCCAGGGCTGTCTTCTGACTCATCATCACCCATGCCAAGACGATGTAGTTTTAACACTATAAGATTATCTTTAGATATCATTGCTGATACTGAGGGTTGACAGAAATTGTTAGGAATTTAACACTAGGATGGAGACAGAGTTAGTGATCTCACAAGTAATTTAATGTGAGACAAGTCCTTTCACAGGGAATACAATTTTCAAAAGGGAGACCACAGAGAGCTCACCAGTGTATGTGAGGTGTAGATGTCAGGGGCAGATGCTGCTCACGCCTGCTAGACAAGCATTTGTGTCAAGGTGCATGATACAGACTTCAGATAAACCACTCATTATTTATCTGTCATTTGTATCTAGGGTGGCCTGGTTTTTGGAGGGATTTGGATATGTAGGCTCTCTTCTCAGAATTATCCACTTAGATGCGCAGGTTGGTAAAACAGGTGTCTAAAAGAAGGGCATGAAACCTGCAGTTTCCCAATGCCAATGGATGCAGAGGCTCTCAGTTCAAAGCTTTTGTTGACTGTAAAATGTGGCAATAAAAGAGAATTAAATATGCAGTAAAATACTCTTCTGGGTGCTAAAAAACCTTAATGCAGTCAGTGTTAAATAATATACTCACATCAATTTGAAAAATAATATGACCAGTGCCAAAAGAGCCATGCATGTGAAGTTGTCACTTAAATAACAAGGCAGTGCTTCTCCAGCACGCATCCCAGGGCTGTGTGCACTCTCCTGAGGATGACAGGAAGGGTCCATTCAAAATGTCATTAGTAACTCCTAATCTGCCTGCTAGGATTTTAAAACCATTTATTAGGAAAGAATCAAAAAGGATATCTGAACACAGGAATGAGGGACAGGAGTCTTTGGTCCCAATTTTGGTCTCATTCTTATCAGCTTAATTTAAAAAATAACTTCTCATAACTTCATGCTGCTGCTTGAAAGCTGCTTTTGATGAGACCAGAAGCAAACCGCCTCCCTGTACTTTCAAGCAGGGCTCACATCCAATACAGTCAGTTAAAAACCTAATGAAGCAGGGATGTAGCAACAGCTCCTTTCACTGGACTGATCAACCACTTTGGAAATGAACATCGTACTTCTTTAAGAGAGACCCAAGCATGCTAAAATGGTCCTTAAGTCAATCTCCAGCTACATTTCCCCCTCAAAACACAAAGAAAGAGATGAATGATTTAAAGTTGCTGTGGAGCTGACTGAGAGAAAGAGTCAGTCGCATGAAAAATGCTGTTTTTGTGAAGAGCAGCAGCTGCCACTGTGTAGCACCACTGTGTGGTCTGGGGTTGCTGTTTAATAAATGACAGCACAAATCCTGCTGCAATCCTTTAGAAAAACTTCTTCTGCAAGACAAAACATCTTGTACACGTGCAGTGATAACCATACATTACAGAATGAAGCATAAATGGATTGTATGGCAAAATCCATCTGTTGTACCTGCAGTTTATATTTAATACTATATGATAAAATATCTCAGAAGTCACATAGATCATTGTGACATTCTAATCCAACCTCTATGATCTCTATTCAGAAATCACAGCAGCTGTCTTTTAAAGTGTCCTTCCCAACAGTAATAAAATCAGACCATATTAATGAGATCAAAGCTTAAAATGACTAGAAACTAGTCAGTGGTAATTTTTCCGTTACAATTACCAAAATTCAACCCTTACACCAATAAAGCACTTCAAATTTTACTAAACTATAAATGGATTTTTCTTTAACTAACTTATATGTGGCGATATGAATGTGGCTTATGTGATGCATAGACATATATAGTGCATGGAATAGGTATTACTGTAGGAGCATAAAGTTTATATAAAACTTGTATATTTTTATCCTGAGTTCACAGTAGAAATAAATTTTGTACGTTTATCTCTTTATGAATTTACATTGTCCTCATCACTATTAGTAGCAGAGCAAGTCCCACTGAAAAATACAAACAGAACAAAGCTCTGCCTTCTCTTCCCTGTGCCTGTAAGAGTAGCTTATGAAGGTCCGTAAGATACTAACTACAATTTCTTCTGGCTTTCAGAAAGTCCTGAATCTGAAGCAAGTTGTACGAAACATAATCCATGCTTTTAAGACTAGCAGAGGCTATGTGGTGGGTATTTAAAAGTCAGACTAAGGTTGTATTCAATGACTCCACACTAGAAAAATCCCAGGGGGACCCCTGGAGAGACCATGGCAATGCAACAGACAGCTACACCACTGCTTTCCAAAGGGGCCAGCTCCGCTAAGTAGCATGGTGGTGAGCAAGGCTGTGCTCTTCCTTTTGGGAAATTTGCCCAGTGGTGTTTTTGGCTTGGAATTAGGCCAGGAAAGTGAACCCAAGGGAGTGGGGGACTATGGAAAAACTCCTCATTTTCCTTGTCTTTCCCTTGTATGCAGGGACAGTTGGGTGTAGCAGACTCTACTATCTATGCTTTATCTTTCATCCTAATGATCCTAATGCATTTGTGTGAGACCTAAATCAAACCAATTCTTCCATTGATTTCACTGCATTTTGAATCAGAACTGTTGTAGGCACATGGTCCTGAGCTTCTTCAGAGCTGGAAGCAGGCACAGGGGAATAAGCTCTGGTAGCGACTGTGTCCAGTCAATTCTAAAAGTTTCTCTAGGGCCAAACAAGACTGCAGCACCCTCATCCAAAGCCCCTGGTGATTGACAGAGGGAAAATAGCTGCAGGGAGCTTTTAATTTGTTTGTCAAGCTAGCTCACACCAGCCAGTCCACAAGGTATAGAGAAAGCTATGAAAATGATGGCATTCCTCACCCTGCACAGGGTTACAAGGCCACCACCACCCTAGCCTGGTAGGAATAGAAAGGATGCTTTATGTGATCATTGGTGATCATCACCCCAAAGACATTTGTGGCAGATACATTTATTACATGCAGAGCCTTTGATGTATGGCTTTGAGCATGGACTTTGAGCAGGTGAAGAAAGACAAAGAGAACTCATTATTATTTATCATGTGCCAGATGGCAGTGATGCCAGGATCAGGATGGTTGTCCTAGGGACACACCAAGATCACCAGCAGTCAGCAAAAGACTAGGAGCATAGGAAACAAGTCCTTGGAAAAGGCATGAGGCCACATTGCGCAAGCAAGTTAGTACTGGGAGCATCCAAAGAATGAAATTTTCTTACATGTAAGGTAGTAGTTCCAGCCTTTTCCTTCTGCCTTCAAAAATTAGTCCTTATTTTCTAACACTGGAGCTGGAACTGCCAGTATAGAAAGGAAATCTGCCTGATACAGTGTTGGCAACCACCCTGCTTTGAGCAGGAGATGGGACAAGGTGACTCCAGGGTCCTTTCAGCCAACATTTTCATAATTTTGTGGTTGATTCTCCAGATGCTTTCAGGAGGCAACAGACTTTGAAATATGACAGCAGTATGAGGAAACTTGACCACGCTTCTCAGAAACAACCTTGCAGGTCACCAGGGTTGGGCATTACAGTCATGGTTATTTGGGCCGCAGGAAGAATAAGGCATAGTTGACAGTTTGCTTCTGTCCCTCTTTTGGGCTATGGGCTTCATACAGAACCAAATGCTGCACATCTGATGGATGTCTGGTTCACCTGGGGAGTACAAACATCTGCTTTTCCTGCTAGGCTAGGGAATGCACCCTTCCAAATTTCAGAAAGCCATCATGCAGAAGAGAGGGAGGATTTGTTAGGTATTAGATGAAAACCTTATGCTCAAAGCTAACAGATCTTTGCAAACAAGAACACTTACTGTAAAAAAAAAAGTGCATGTTTTTAGTACAAAGTCATAAGGTAAAAAAAAGGTAAAAAAATAGCCCGAGGAAAAAGACTATGTGAAGGCTTGCATCAAAACACTCAAGTGCTGCTGAATACTTGAGCTAAGCGTGTGGCAGTCATCTCCCATTTATACCACGTTGCAAAACTTGAAATAGTGGTCATGAATGTGCCCCTGTGACATTGCTGCATCTGAAATGTCTTTCTTCTTGCCCGGTCCTAATATGACATGGGAGATGTGAACAGTCAGTTCTTCATGCAATTCCCAGGTAAAATTTAAAATATAAACAAAGTTCCAGAAATTGCACTGATCTCTTTTTGACACTTCATAATTTTCTCTTGGTAACATGCTTAAGTTGTAACAATCGGCTGGAAGACATAAAATATGATGGGGAAGGTGGAGGAAAGGAAGCACTTACTGCTAACTGTATACTGAAGAGATAAGGGCCAGTCATGATCTGACCTGATATTAATTTCTGTATGAGAAGGGGTTTTCAGAAGAAATCAAATGCTAAATACTTGTATATAATTGCAAAAAAAGTAACCTGTGAAGTCATGGGCTATTAACTAATCGCTATACTTCAACTAAGGGCAGCATACAGTTGCTAGGTAACCCCTGATAAGATGTGTGCATTGGCTGCCTGAGAATTACTAGAGAAAAGTGATTCCCTCCACCACCACCACCACCTCCAAAACCATCTCTGAGTCAAACTGATTACATAGGAGTTTCTGTTTTGACTGATTTTATAGGAGATAAATGCTGACTACATTGTGGTTAGACAGACGAAATCTGCACGCTAGTTGATAAAATCTAAAAAATTGTAATCACTGAAGTGCATTTGTTGCTTTTTCAATGGGTTCACTTACCCTTGACATCATAACGCTGCATGCTGGGATCCTGAGTTCTCCCACTGATTTATTTTTATATACTGCATTATATTTCATAAGATGTGAAGAGTCAGATGACTGGAAGCTGACTCTGAAAATCAATGAGGAACAGATACCTACTGGCATATATGAGCAGTGTTGCCCTTTTATATTTATTAAAATATATTTTTTAATATTTTTTACACTATTTCACATTATCACAGTTATGTGTTTGATAGAAACCTGAAATTCAATTCTATTTGAGCATTTTTTTTCTTTATTTTGGTTCACCAAGTTAATATTAAATAAAAATGAATGTTAAGCCAATTCAGTAAACAGTTTTTGAGGAAATATTATACTGGCTTACTTGTTCTGAATAAAATAAAAACAAAAACAAGACTAAAAACAAAACAGAGAAGAAAAAGACATCCCCAATATGAAGAACTGCATAGAAACTGCTGGCAGAAAATAATAGGCTTGATGTTTTTTACCCAACGTCTAGCATTCATTATAGCATATATACTCTGCAAACTATTTTAGCAAAAAGACTTGCTCTATCTCTAACAATGAGTCTTAATATTATTCCTTGCCCTGGAAAATCAGGCACTCTCAAGCAAAATATTTAAAAGGAATTAAGATAAATTCAAAGCTATTTCACCCTTCTAAACTTATGATTTTTACAGTGTGTGTGAGTTGTCTCCCTCTTCTGGCTGATCCAGACAACCCAAGGGACCTACAGCTGTTCAACACATGAGGCTCCAGGTTTGGTGTGGGCACAGCCCAGTCAGCTTCTCTCGTGTGTGTGAGTTATATGGAGACTGTAGCACCTACCTACAGGTACAGATTTGCAACCGGACATTTTCTTCATGGTAAGCACTCTATCCTCTACCATGAGACTATGGATCATCCCCTAGGAAGGGGTGAGCAAGCAATCAAAGAAAGAGCAAAATAAGAGATGACAATAATATTATATTTTTCTTCCGAGTTAGCTTTGAGGTTAGGGGACACACCAGGGGTTTCTACACTACCAGAAGAGAAACACAGTTGTTTGCATGCTTTCCAAGTGGCATGACTATTTTTGTATCCCAATCACACACCTCCTCTGCTGGCATCAGCCAGGGCTCTTTCCATGGCATACATTGCTCACAGCTTGATGCAACAAACTGCCCGACAACTATATTGAGAAACAGCTTGTTTTGTTTTTCTAATTTGGAAAACAAAGGCGCGCTGCAAGCTGCGCTGACTGGGAAGTCATACATCTTTAACACAAAGTGAAAAGGAAAAGAAAAGAAGGAAACATCCTTTAGTTAAGCAAACACTTTCCTCTTTCCTTGCAAAGTTCCCTGTCCACATGGCCACCCTCATGCCACTTTTCAACACCAGCTGAAAAAGAATGTCTTTATTGTCTTTGTTTTCAGAAGTTAATATTAGGGAATTTGTTGCCTGTAAAGAGAGGGTTTCAGGCTACTAGAAAGACTCTTTCTCTGATGGGATCAACTATGAAACTAATGTAGACTACAGACTATTCACTGCAGGTCTCAAAGGGTTGCCCTGGAAGGTAGGTTAACCACTGAACCATCAAGGTCCAGCCTTGCCCAGAATAACATGGTCCAGCCTGAAATCAGCTTCCATCTCCCCTCACACTCCTCTTCTCAGTCTCACCTCCTCTTCTCAGGGAAATCCTTACAACAACAAGAGCCCTTGCAGCCCCATTTCAAGAAATCACCTCAACCTAGTCTTGGGGACACAGAGTCTAGGACAGTCCTAATAATGGCCTTGTATGGCCTCTTAGAAGTGTACAAGGGCTGGGAGACCTGCTGGGCTTTGATTATCCGACTGCTCAAGCTCAGTGTGCTCACACACTCCGTGAACACACTCAGTGCTCAGACAGTCAAGGATGGCCACAAATGGTTGAAAAATCACACTTGGGCGTCCCTAGGACAGACTTATCAGACCAACATGGAGTTCAGTGAACATTATTTGTACCATTCACATCTTCAACCAACACTATAGATTGTGATATCTCAAATTTACCTAGTTATTTAAATGACAGAATCATCTTGACAACTCAGATCTAGTGGAGATCCAACCTATTCAAGCTTAGCTTTTAAACTGAATCCCATTTAACTATGCAGCCCTAGCCTTCGGTTTTCCCTGTAATCAGTGGTGGGAAATAGAAGGCAATTCCAATCATAGCTGGACTCTGCTGATTATAGAGCTCAGTTAACTACACTCCTATCATAGATGATTCAGTGAAGTGTCTGTACAAATAAGTTAGGGGTGGATAACATTAGCTACTAATAGACTTTTCTAATCAGTGGGCTTACATCTCACTGGTAAGGAGCAGGTAAGGGTGCAGGGAAGCCTTGGAAACTGTGAGCCAGTCTTTCAAGGCTCTGGAAAAAGTCAGAGCCAGTCTTGTGAACTGGGAGCCTGGAAACTGTGTGCCTGCAATTGCCTGCTCCTCCAGTGTCCCATGAAACAGAGCTGGTGTACAATTTCTGTAAATGAACAGGATTGCACCGAAGAAATAACTTGCATATATCAGTCATCTTCTCAGGAAAATGACCCAGCAAACCTCTGAGTATTTGTTAATCTGTCAGGTATTTAGCATGAGGGAATCCAGCCTGGTGGTTCCCTGTACCTGCTACATCATGGTAATTAATAATAAAGGTATTGGACATTGGGCATGCAGCAAGGGAGAGACCTTGCTCTGAAAACTTTACAGCCTGAATGGGCTGGGTAGGAGCACTGAATTCATACTGTGCAAATGAGTCATTTTACAACAGAGTGGTAAAATGGTTCCACCTCTCCTGAGCCAGAAAAGCCACAGTTGGCACAATTTTTCAAAGTCTGCTCTCCTGATTTGTGGTCTGCTGGCAGGTTTCTAAGACCACATTTTAAATTAAGGGCAGGTGCCAATACAATATATTGTTGTGCCACTGTATATAATAAAGATGGCTGCCTTCTTCCATTTCTTGGAGGTTATTTGCATTCCTAATCAGAGACAGAATTTGGCTGAGCAAATTTGGGAGTCCCTAGGATGAAGCAGAAATTTCAGCAGAAATTTAATTGCTTGAAATGTATCAAGTTGCCATATTTTGTTTATTTCCTGAGATTCAATTACGAAAATTGCCAGTCTGCATCTCCAAATTGCATGACAACTGTTGAACTTACAGTCTCACAAGGATAATCACCCCAGAGCACACCACCACACACATCGCTCCACTACCATAAATTAATATAAGCTGCCAGTAATTGAAAAGGGCAGAATAAACTCCACACCTCCTTTATTCTCTGACTGGTATAATGAGGATGTCATGCTATTGTCTCCTGGGTGGGATCTTTTGCCACCTCAGTTGTTATAGTTTTTTTCTAGACACGTTGGGTACAAATATGGTTTTGCTTCACAAAATGTCTCTGTGCCCTCACCAGTCTGTTCATCCTTGTCAAATCAGGATTTCACACATTGTTTTCTGCACATTCCCTAATCTTAGCGAAAGTTTCATTTCCCCAGCCCATTGCAAAGGGCTATTAGTCTGGCACAAAACTCAAGCTCAAAATGAAAAAGATAAAACAGAGAAAAGACAGCAGACACAGCTAGTATTGCTCTGCTTTCTCTTGTCGCAGCTAACAAAATATGCTTAATAGCACCATTGTGTTATTGGTGAGCCAGAGAGACAACCAGGTGTATCTTGTCATGCCCTATGAATATAACCTATTCCCGAAATTTTCTATATTTCCAAAGTTCACTATGGCAATAGACAGAGGAACATTTCATTGTCTAACGCATACAAAACAGCAATAACTACATGGTATTAGCCACTGTGGATGTTACTGACCAACAAGGTCACAGACAACACCTGGATCTGCTCCAAGCTTCAACTGTTGAAACCAAAAGACCAAATGACATTTCAAAATTTCACACATTAATATTTTTTTTTTTATTATGGCATCCTCATAAGTTCTTAGTTATCTGAGAGACTTTTAGCTTTTTTGCCTACTTGTTATCAGCAAAGTAAAGAAATTGATCTTGTTCAGAAAAGAGATGAAATTATTTTGCATGAAAAGACAAATATGTTTTAAAAGGTAATGAAATCCTGTCAATTTGTTTAAAAATTTTATTGGTAGATTCTGGCTTCTACGGGTGAAAAACTCTCCTTTTTGGTTTAGAAAAGAATGATTTTTCTTTTAGCATGAAAATTTGCATGCCAATATACTTTGCATATAATTTACATACCATACTGTATCACAACCACTTTGTCTCTTATTGTAAATCCAAGATCAGCTCCTAGCATTTCATAGCTAGGATTATTAAAACATTTTGTTAAGTCAAGTCTGAAGATAAGCTTTCACCCTGATGCTCCTGGAATTGCATACTAATGGACAGGAAAGGTGAGTGTCTGGTTCAGGCACTGGATTGGGCTTTGGGTCCAGTCCCACATTTCTCACAGGCTTGCTTTCAAATTTGGACAATTTCACTTAGTATCTTTATAATTCATATCCTTATTTGTAAAATAAGAAAAATGGTAATTTTTATTCCCTTTCTTTTCTGATCTTGTCTCTTTGAGTGATTATCTGTAATCACTCAAAGGCACAGTTTTCCTATCACTCTATGTGTGGGCAGGTACCCAGTGAGATCCTAATCCTGTCTAGAAAGCATTACTGTAATGCCCTTGTTAATCAAAACTACTCAGCCTTTTTTCAATTAAATGATTTATGCAAAGAAATAGCAATTTGCTACAGAATGAATTTTTTCATAGATCCACACAAGTTTTAGGGAAACTGAATAGGGAAGTTTTTCATGTCAAAGACATGATTTTTGGTTAAAGTTCAGGTGACAGAAAGCTTTACCACCATCTACAGTTTAGTGTCAGAGCACTCCAATGAGAAACCAAAGTTCAAGCCTTCACCCACGTGACTCAGAAAAAGGATTTTAGTATGAACCAGGAGCTATGTTGAACACCTACCTGTCCCAGGTTCTCATAAAATATCTGGAATATTAAAATATCTACATAAAATGAAACAATTCCAGGAGGCTACTACCTAGTGTAGCTAACGAGGTTTAGCCCACATAGAATAACAGAGCAGAAAATCAGTGTCTCCCTCCTTCTGCATGAGGACCTACACCTCCACTCTATTCTTAGTCTCTCTTATTGTGCTTCTATCATGAAGAACCAGGAAAAGACTTGATTTAATCCAAATGGAAACCAGAAATGCTCCACAATATCAAAAAGCTCTGCAGCACACAGAACCACATCCTGCTGAGCAGTGGTAGGTGTATACATGCTAATTTTGTGGGGAAAATCAGAGTGCACATCCTGAAGCTGCCTGTGATACTACAGCAGTGTGAAGCAGCAGCTCCCTGCAAGAAGATGACTGGAAATGGGACCCAGGACCACAGCTGAGGGCCATGAAGCACCTGAAGTATCTTCCTTTCCTGTGGTGAGAAACCAAGGACATTACTTAATACAAAGTATTTTAAGCAGCTAAAATATGTTGCAGAGGTTAGTGGTGTGAGTACTCACACAGTGTTGGATATATTGCTTACAAGTAGCACTGCACTGCTTTTCTCCAGATACTACCTTGAGATGTATTATGGCTTAATGCTTCTCTAATCAATAGATCATCATCATCATCTCTCTACTTGAGACAAACTCAAATCAGCATTTCAGTAGAAGCTACTGTAACTGATTTGATCTTTTTTCCTTAAATATCCATCTATTGTAGCCAAAGTTACTTGTTACATACGGAGAATTCCCAATTCTCTCCATGATGAAACAGATATTATTTACACTAAAATTAATAACAAAACATGTAAGAAGGTGAAGTGAATAAAGAAGAACTTGGATCAAGCACTGCTGCCTAACCTCAGCACAGACTGCTGCTGTTCTGCTGCAGAACACGATGAACTTCACAGAGTCAATTTAGTGTCTTGCGGAAAGGCAAAGAGGAAAAAGGCAGCTCTGGTCTAAGCACCACTCTGGTCAAATGGGTATCAGTTAAGAGGGGCTATTAATACTCTCAGGTGTACATCTTGCTAGTACAGGTAGCACTAGAAGAATGGGCAACTCTTTCTTTTAGGAACAAATAATTGGATTTCCCAGAAAATATCTACCTACCTTACATTTTCTGGCACCTGTGTGACAGACACCTGTATGCTGCTGAACACCCATCTGCTATATATGCCACATGCATTTCTTTTCTTTTTTTTAAAGCTTGGCAAAGGACTTGATTAGGAAGATAAAGTCTCTGAAAATCATTTTGGACAAAGATGCCAGCACAGATTGTACAGTAAAAGATATCAGCTTTGCCAATACATGCACACCACACTCTGCAGGCTGCTTACACTTGCCTCTCAATGATTTATTGCACAAATTACTGGAATTCTCAAATGGTACAAGCCATATCTCCATATTTCTATTTGGTATAGATTTGATAATGAAAGCATGCAACCTCCTCAACAAGCAATGTATTTTATTCTAGCTATTCTCTTGGTCAGTAAGAATATCCTTTCTTTCAGAGCAGTCTCTGCTTATCTTTCTTTTCTGCTCTCTCCTGCTACAGGCAATATAGCTGAATGCTGCTGATATGACTTCTGTCCAGTTCCAAATCTAAAAAAGATACCTTTTGTACGACAATTTCTCCAGGAATTAAATAAACTCACTGATGGTACTTCGAGTTTTAAAAGGACTGAGTCACCCATTGCTTGTGTACGCACAGCGAAGCAGTAGCTAGGTGAAACTGTATGCAGCAGCACTCACAACTCTGCTAGCTAGATCTCAGAAAACACAACACTCTCCAATGAAAGGATGTGCTTATATATATATATGTGGTTATTTGTAAGATCAGGACCTTCATGATTTATTTCATTAAAAAAAAGTCATAAAAACCCCAAGAAGTACAAGGATAGACAAGAGATTATGTACAACTAATGAGTTCAATAAGAATAAAACCAAAAAAAAGCACGTCAAGGCAAACACTTCTTTTAGGAGACAATGCTAGAGGACCAGATGTTCACACTAGTGTAGACAAGAACAGTATCAAGAGTATTTTAACAGACAAGTATGTTAATTGAACGTATTAACTGATATAGAAAACATACTACTCTCACTTTTTGGATAAACTATGATACATTTTATTCATTTGATCTATTTTTTTTTGTAAAGAACCTATTTTGTTCTCCAGCTGGTAACGGCCTGACTCTTCCATTCAGTGTACAGCACACAAAATAGAAGTTAGCTCTTCAGGTTGTGCATATGCACGCACAGATACATAGATACACACACAAAACCCTAAAGCAACATACTGCACTTATCTTCTTCCCATTTTTAGATCATACATATTTCATTAAGCTTCATGCAGAGTGTCTTCTGATTTATGGTAATTGTCAACAAAAGCAAAAAATGCCGACAATTTTAACCCTGCAGTACTGAGGATTTAACTGGGATAAAATTAAAATGTTTAGGGGTAAAAAAAAAAACCACAACACCCTAAGCCACTGGGAGCTTGACCCTTGAGATGTTGTCAATTTTTTATTCTATTTTATTGTGTTTGTTGTCTGTAGAAGCAGATGCCAACAGCAACATCTGATGTACCGGACACCTCCAGTGTTATCCCAGCATGCTCATGGCCTGGAGGACTTGGAGTGAGACTAATTTCCATATCAAACCCAATTTAGATGAAACATCTTGGTTTAAAAAAAAAAAAAGCCAGCGCATCAATAGCCCCTTGATTAGATTTTCATCTCCTGAGCAGACAAATATGAATATTTATTACCATGAATGCAGATTTCCCTCTTTCCATTGCTCTGATCTTGAATATTACCCACTGCTAATTTTTATGAAAATTTGGGCAACATAATGTTTTCACATAAACTGACAGTTCTTGAGATAATCCCGTTATTGTTTGGTGGAAAATGACAGTTTCCGCTTATTCATGTGTTAACGAGGGATTAAATATTGTTTTTCATCACCGTAATCTAAGATGGACTGGAAATTAAAATTCAAATATTGTGCATTAGCAGAGCTTTGAGGACCAGAATTTGTTTGCATTCACTTAGTGAAGATCTGTAAATTAACAGTTTAACAATCAAGTGAAATCCATATCATAAAAACAGCACTGATGTTTGTAAAATTAAGTCATTATTCTACCTGCTAAAGGTGAAGAGCCAGAGGGATAAATAGTTTGCAAAATGACATCCCTTTGCGAGAGCAAAGTGCACAGTGAACTGTTGTCAGCTGCAGTGGTCCTCAGGCATTAATGGAGTAGGTCATTTCTCCGTGGCACAGAATCATGTCCCTTTTCCTTGTCACAGGTGCTGATATTCAAACACTTGGTATCCTCGGCTCACACTGAAAAATTGCTCTATGATAGATCCATCCATAGCACTAAAAGCAGTCATACCAACCCAGGAGCTGTTTTCATGCATGCCAAAGTGCTGTGCTCATGTCCTATCCAGCTCTTGGCGTGCAACAACATAGATACATATAATTCTTCACTGAAACGGGTATTTTGCTGGAGTTGCAGTATATAGCTATAAAGGATCAGTTATCTCCTTGATGCTTGTGCCTAATGCCCAGCAATGAGAATTAGAGACACCTACATGTACCGAAGTGAAAGTAGAGACCTATCTGTGACATTCTGTAGTTCATGAGCCATTACGATGCTGTTTCTACAGAAGGTTTGAGTTACAAACTCAGTAGATTTACAATTCTATTAATAACAAACATTTCCCTTTGATACCAGTCAAAACGCATACAAAACCAAAACTATGCTTAGTCAAAGCAACACAAACATCTGCCTAACTAAATCTTAAAACTATCTCATCATTATAAATCTTGCTGATTCATGGAAAAAAGAAACAAAACTGAGCTTCAACAAAATCAATTTAGTAGGAATCCTTGCGCTTAAATTTAGAACCTTGTTGAAAATATTCTGACGCAAATATGATTTTATATGTATAGTACATAAACCCTTGCATTCTGAAGGATGCTGAAGTGATGGACATGCAGCAGCACTACAGCAATGTTGCCTCTAAGGGTGGAAACTTAATGATGTTCAGATGCAAATCCATTCTGGGCAGGATGAATGAAAATGTGCTACCAAACCTTCAACCTTCCCAGAAAGCAGATCAGATCTGAAGTTTTACAGCGTAGTACTAAAAATCCTACAATAAATGGCACAGGAATTTTTCTAACCAGATATAAAAAAAAAAAAAAAAGGGCTGAGTCATTACCTGCAGCTGAAGCTTTAATTCTAAGGAAAACACATGCCTTAACACCTGCGCTCCAAAGCAGACCACACTGAAGTTGCCTGCTACAAATGGTCCCTGGCCTGAATCATGCTTAGACTTAGAAGAAAAACAGCCTAGAGGAGTACTAGCTGGCACAGGACACAATGTGAGTGACCATGCCAACAATTTAACACTACAGACAAATGTGGGACCATGACAGGCTCTGTGCCCTGGTCTTGTTTATTTTATTAATGCTGACGTAGCTATAAGGCCCCTCATGTCAGGGATTCATGTGGAAAGGTTGGATGTCTCACAGCTTGAATCTTAGCCCAAGACACTTACTCTCCTATGCCTACAGAACAAGAGCAGAGGTCCTGGTGAATGGCGTTCCATGTTGATCCGGAGGGGAACATCTGCTGCCCAGGAACTGCTAGAGAGAGGGCTGAGGGATCAGGATCTGTCACCTCTTCCTCTCCTCAAATAATTAAATGTGTTCAAGATTGCTTGAAATCCATGTGTTCCTGCCAGGATCAAGCTCTTGCCTCTGGAGGTGGAAGAATCTCCCTTCTCAAAATTTCTGATCAGCTCTATCACTCAAACTTCAGACAGCTAAACAGAATTTAATCTTCATCTACAGCTTCCCCAGTCAACCCATTACACCACTGAAGATTTTGTTTTCCTTTGAGTCATAATGAACTGGCTGCTGGTAGACGGAGGATGCTGAATTTCATGAATCAGTAAGATATCTAGTACAAACAATCATGTTCTCCTATGTAAAGATCCTACATATGTTCTTTATGAATATATCAAATGCAGGCTGCAAAATCATAGGGTAGATAATAACATTGATTTTTAAGCAGAATTACCCTGCAGTTTGCTTTATGTAGTCGGTGCTAGTATCTAAATCTCTTTTCTCTACATATCTATAATCGTTTGTAAGGGAAGCTCTGCTCTAAAAACAATGGCATGACACGGCCTAAAACCAAGACAAATCCTTAAAACAAACATATGCTACTTTTTTAATGCAACAACATTAAAAAAGACAAAAAGGAACAACGCTGGTAGGATGCATAAGTTCCTGAAGCCACAAGGCAAACCGTATCTTGTTTCATTTTACATGATACTGAATAAAAATTGAATTGCTGTAGTTGCCATGGCAACTGCCACATCACTTGGCACTTCTGCTCCTTTAAATCACACAGTGCTACTGTAAAGGAATTCATGAACCAACATGACACTTGAATACTTGTGCTTTTTATACTGTTTCAGGAGGAAAACATAAATCAATATACACTGATAGTTGTCCCTGAAAATCAGGTTTGTTGTGTTTTTCTAACATTATAATCTCCTCATTTCCTTGTTGTGTTCTTTATGAATTTGTAAAGAAGGTGGAGGGCGTTGTCATAATCAGAGCACAAGAAAAGAAATTACTACTGACACCTGATTTCCAAACTGAAGCTGTGACCTGTCATTCAGATGTCAAAATACCTCTGCTATGCAATATTCAAATCAAATACAGGGTATAAACATTGGAACTTTGCCCCTCCACAACCAGAGACGGTGTGATATGTGACAGAAGATAGTCTCAGTAGCGTCCAGGCATCTCTTTAACTCTAAACTTATCAGTAGCTTAAAAGGAAAGTCTAACTATATGCTTAAAGCTAAGCATATTCTAAATGTTTGCAGAGTTGGGGCCATGATTGATATTGTTTTAGTATGTTCTGTATATAACATGCAGTCACAGAAGGTATATGACAAAATGTGGTAAAATAATATACATATTCATGCTGCATATTTTTTGTTTTTATTTTGCCATTTATTAACACTCTGGATGCAATTTATTTGAAAAGCAGCCCTCTAGTGGGCTATCTACCATAATGAATAGTTAATAAATAGCATTAACATTATTTCTAAATATTAGCTAAAATGCATTTTGCAAAAACATACAAGATCTTAAATAAATGAGCCATAGAGCTCCATCATTCTCTTTGGAGAAATTTAATGTTCTGTTTAGCTTTATTCCTTAAAGCTCTTGAAGCATTACTTCTAAACACGACTATATGGCTAACTTCTGATTAGCATCACTTTACTATACATGTATACTCACAAAACTGTAATAATGAGATATTATTCACTGCCAGTAAGACTCCATAAAAGTAGTATATTACTGGTAGCATTCTATGTAAAATATAATCTATGAATTTTTAAGGGTTACACAGCTTTAGAATCTATAATTTGTGTGTGTGGGATAAAGTAAATCTTCCTCATTGTGCCTTCACCAAGAACAATTCTAAGATTGTAGTCCTTAAAGTTTTCATTTAATTATTTTTTTTCTTATTTGTGTATATAGCCTTAAAGTCACATGCCTCAAAGTGAAGAGCCCATCTGTGACCTGACACATGCCTTGCCCATAGCAATGTATGTTGCTCCAAAACACTGTCCTCCCGGAAATCTCTGTTCAACTGCTAATCAACACAGCCACAGTGATCAGCAAAAGCCAACAGCAAGAGCTGTCTGCAGGATCTCCAATAGCAGATCTCACGTAACAGGAAAAAATGAATTTGTTGATCTCTAAGCCATGGGTTTTGTAGGAAAAGATGCTGAAAGCAGGGTCACAGAAAAAGCCCTCCCTGGTGTCCCCTGGTCTAGGAATGCTTATGCTGTAATGCAGAGGTGTGTTCCCTTGTATGCACCTGTGCTCGGCTTCAGCCTAATGAGTTCTAGTAAGAGAAGGGTGGGTTTCAATGGAAGTTGAAAAACTTACCTGTGACTTGGGCTAAAACTTGAATATTTATGCAAGCACAGCTGCTGTTCCTACACCGTGGTCAGTATCAGAGCTACCTTAGCTAAGTGATCTTGGCTACAGCGTCCTTTTCTCTCCCAGTGTACCTCTGGGCGCAATATCTGCTCCAGATCAGGAGCGTTTGCTGATTGCCAAGATGTCACTGTAAGAAAGGCAGCTGGAGTAGATCCCAGGTTAATGTGGTCTTTACCAGCCAAAAGCCAAAGCCAACCCTTAGCATTCTACCTAGTAGTCGGAGATCAGAAAAAAGGAGACACCTTATTCTTCAGCAATTGCAAATGATTTGTCAAGTTCTACGCTCACTCCAATTTTTTATGGATTTCCAATATCATTCTGGGTCAAATCTGGATACACAGACATTAATGAAAAGATTTGGCAACATTAAGGAAGATAATAAGTTAGAAACCTGACTCCTGCCTCAGAGAGGCTTGCATATCACTGGAACGTCTGTCTTATCATGTCCTCTAGCTTCACTAGGATTTTTAAGTGCAGATTTCTTTTCTTTATTGTAGTAACATCACTTCATGCAACATCAACATAGTTCTACACCTATCAAAATATCTCTAAATGAGAATATCCTGAAACATGTCAAAATATCACTGCTCTATTTTAGAACATCTAGAGGTACAACAAAGTGTTCATTTCGCATGTATTTTGGGTTATTTCCATTTGGTTTAGAAAACTATTCTAATTCTTATGTCTGTCATATGAGAACCATGATTCAAATCCTACAAATAAAGTTACACAATTCCAGTGACGAGTGTATTTTGTGCAGGTCTACTGGGAAATTGGAGGAGTTAATTTAAAATAATGTATTCCAGGCTGGGTGCTGTTTCACCGGTGCGAGACAGAAACAGTGCCATTCCCTTGGTTTGTTTCAGGATTTGATTCAGACCATTTATTATTCAAATCACGGACTCTTAGCCTCCAAAACCTGATCTGAATTATTACACTTTCTTGAGCCACTGGAGAACCTGACCTATTATACTGAAATTGTTGTTGAAAACAAATTTCAGCCAAAAGCTGGATAAAGTTATTTTTCCATGCCATAGTAACTGCATTTGAACTGTTATTTGAAATTTTCGTAAACTGGATCTGGACTTGAACCAGACAAACTCCAGTCACAGCCAAGCTCAGCGTGGAATTGAACCGAAAAATACTGCACTTTTGTAATTCAAAAGTGCTTACGTGAAGAGAAAAATGTACTTAAGTTCCTACAGGTTGTGGAAGGAATTCCAGGTTACCCAGTGACCTCTGTGCGGGGCTGTGGTTCGTGGTGCCTGCTGATCTCCCTTGGGCTGGAGACCAGCTCCTGGGCACAAGTCCAGTTGGACTAACATTTGCATGGGATTGGGGGTCCCAACTCTGCTGAATCCTCAACTCAGCAGGAGTTAGGTGGGGCTGTGCTGCCGGTAAGGAGGCTTTCCCTTCATCTGAGACCGAAAGCTGCCCCTGAGATCTCCTAGGGGTGCTCAGCTATGCAGAGCAATAAATTCAACTCCTATTTCTGCAAAATCCAATGGTCCACATCAAGTTGGGAGCTAGGAGAATGGAGTTACGGGTCCTGCTTAAATGCTGTTTAGCTCTTCAGGCTTTTTAACACTACCATGCCTCTTATGGTATTATGCAAATATACACATAGATAACACAACACTTACATTCATACCCTCACATGCACTCAACTATAGGAGGTTCTTGAACTTCTGAAGATGACCTTAGGACTTCAGAGATTTATTTCATGTGTGGGAGATCAAAAGAAAAAACCTCAAAGACAACAGCAGTTTCATCGTATCTGAATAACCAAGAAGGTGTGAAAAGCTCATGATGAATTTGTGCGGCACAAACATCGTGCATGACAATGACTCAAACAAATCTTGGAGGGCTACCGTATAGGAGTTTTAGAGCTGTTATAGGTGCTGTAAAACTCCAAATAGAAAATAAACATCTTAGGAAATATAATTCCAGAGGTAGTCAGTACTACAGCAATGCACACATCCTCAGGATTTCAGTACAGCCATTGGTTCTCTCTGTAGCAGAGTTATTCCTCATTTTCTAGTATAACAGCCTTCTTACAAACAAGATAGATGCCAAAATAATTAGCACTTTAAGAGTGGTACACAGCACATCAAACTCCAATCCAACTCCATCTATCCTAGATACCTGGGCCATTGAATATTCTGCTGGCAAATGTTAGATGCTGAAGGGGATGTGCTGTGGAAGTACCAGTAAGGGTCTGTTGTTCCACAGTGACCTGAAAGAAGCTCTGCTTACCCACAGTCCAGACAATGCTTTGCACTATATCATCCAAACCTTCCCATGAACTGTATAGAACTTTTAAGTCCACGTCCTTACACATGAGCAGCTTTTGACATTGCAGCTAAGGAACTCATTTTTAATCCTGCTAAAGCAGAGCCTGCCCTAAGCTGACACAATGCAGCTAACCTCAGCTGTATCCAAAAAATTCACTGAAGCTGTGGAAATCTTTTACATGACATAAAGATGATGAACTGTATTGTAGCTGTGGTAAACTCCAGACCCGTGTTGTTAATGACTACATAGCACATGTTTATGCAGTGACATAAAAGGAATTCATCAGCCCTCCCAGGACTTGACTGAACGGCTCAGTAAGCTTGGTGTGAATTTTATAATCTGTTGTT
>NW_008825285.1:1257471-1266271 GCF_000699105.1 Pygoscelis adeliae | reverse complement strand
GAAAGAGAGAGAGGGAGAGTTTGAGGAGCTCTGAGAAGCATTTCTCTTCTCCACAGAGAAAGAGATGGTTTCCTTCTACTGCACCCAAGGCCTGGGTAGTCATTGGTGTCTACACATTTCTTCCTGAGGTACAAATCCCACTATCATAGATCAACACCTAAAACAGATTCCACTGTCCAGAGCAACACATGAATTATTGCTGAGCTTAGAACAGTTCCTGCATTTGTTTATACAGCTGCTCCATTTGTCACTAGTATCTCAGCTGTATTTCTCTTGAGCTATTTCAGATATGAAACTTGCCATGCAAAATCAATCCTTTTTATTTTACAGTCCTGCAAGTGAAGATTATATATCCATTAACTTTGTCATGAATCTGACCTACTGTCCAAACAAAAAGGCCATTTCTCATTCTGAAACTAAAGAGTGTTTTCTAAGTACTTTTGATTTGAGCATCTTGACTTTGATTTACAGTCACCGTTACATATAACTCCATTCCTACAGCGTGAAGAAAAAGGAATCCTTATTCAACAAAAGGCTCCTTCATTATGTTAAAATATGTAATTTCTATTATTTTAACACTGTTAAACACCAGGGTGAATCAAAAACAAACTGCAAAACTGGATCAACATAGTTAGATTTAACCTGAAATAGCCTGAATCTGATACCCTACCAACAAAGAAACAGCTTGGTTACAGCACTCCATTATTTTTCATGTAGGTGAGACTGCACAAATGTATTCATTATGTACACAATCATATCTGATAAGACTTAAAAAGGGGAATGTACACAGCTGGGAGAATTTACATCCAACAAAATATATAAGCAGCTGAATAAATGTTCTTTTATCACCTTAATGTTCCATACCACTTGGTTCTTTCGCTGCTGATCACCATATCTCAGATGTAGCCTGGGATATATTTAGGCTGAAATGTCTGCTTCCCTTTGGTTAATTCATTTTCACTTTTTGCCTTCTAAAAATACATATTTGGCAAAGTGTAAAGTACAACTTTCTGTCAAAGTCTTTATTAATCCAAGTAGTATCACCAGAATTTTTAAAAGCTATGATAGCCTAAATATATGGGAGATGAGTTCTGCAGTGACTTTTACTAAACCAAGCACAAGAACCAGACTGGGGAGATCTCTAGCCTAAGAACTTGTCTATTCTTTCCAGTTCTATTAGCTGGTCTTAAAAAAAGCTAGGAAGTCCTCGAGGCTGTATCTCCAGTACATCCTTAGACTACCGTGGTTGCAACAACCTTATTACTACAATGTGGATTAATGATGCATTTAACAGGTGACAACTTCTTGCATTTCAAATATCCAAAAGTGCTTTCTTTCTCCATTGACCACATATAAGATAACAATTCATTTAACAGTAGGCATATGAAGTGAAGTGGGCTTTCATTTTCCAGCTGACTTTGAAGTCAACTGGAATCCATTCAATGACTGGAATCGGACAAAATACATGGAGGTATTTCATCAGCATGAGGAATACTGTTAGGTAAAATTTTACTGAATGTGGCTTCCATAGTCCGTGCCACAGTCCTGGTTCTCCTGTTATTTAGCAGATACCAGGGCTTGTGCATAGCCCAAACGCAAGCTTCACTCTGGCTTGAAGTCAGGACACAGCCTGAGGTGCACATCCATGCTCCAGGATACACTTCCCAGCTCTTGAGGTTATGCACCCTTGAGAACCTCAACTAGTTAAATCAGGTCCAGTTAAGGAGAGATGCTGGCTTTCATTTTCTGATGATTTCACCTATGTTTGTTTCCAAGTTCTAATTCTTACAGCTTTGACCCTGAGCATCTCAGCAGGTCTCAGTGTTGGTACCTCTTCAGGACCAAGTCTTTTAATAATGTGAATAAGGTTACCAAAGAACCTCGGAAATCCTGGCAAGTTAAGTTCTTAGGCATGAACTGATAAAAATTAGAAATATAAAAAATGAAAATCAGTAAAAAAAGAAAAAAAGTAAATTCCTTGAGTATATTACAAGTTAGTAATTCATTATTCTTAATACTGAGATTAATGTAATCACAAGAAAAAGGCATTTGTCTAGCCCTGTGAGCATTCACCACTAGCAAAATTACTTAAATGAAAAGGGAAAAAAAAAGATAACAGTGTACACAAAATTAGCACTAGAATTAGCAATCAACTGTAGTTCATACAAGGTTCTTAGCAGATAGCATCATCTTTATTAATAAATGATCAACTGCTTGGTGGAATTTTTGCTTAGTGATATCACCATAATAACAGACACATTTTATTCATGTTTCAAGTTACATCCAAAATAAGCAAGTCATTCACTGTCAGATTCTTTCTAACATCTGAAGACTCTTTACCCCAAATTTAAACTTTCATTGATCTAGATGAGATAGCACTCCATCAAAACCAAGAGGAATAATATGATAACTTCAGTGGCTGTGCTCCTCTTTGGGGATTTTGTTCCTGTGATACAACAAAGCAAAAAACTGCATTTCTTAAAGCCGGCTGCACTTTTCTTATAAGGATGGTATTTTTTTCTCTGTGGGATATCGTGCTATTTGTGCAGCAGATTGTATTTTGACAGATGCAACTGTATCATAAAAAGGCCCTTAGCACTATCAGACTGGTAGCTCACAAACGTTCATGAGCTCCAGGATTTCTTAAAAAAACAACAATTAAAATGTTTTTGGGAGTGTAAAATGCCCCCAAGCCACTTACCTCCCCCACGCCAGTCTGCAGAATTTTCAGTCCAGTTGTTTTTTCAAGCTTCTCTTTGTTTATGGCTGTAAGGAAGATTGAGATTGAAAGAGTTACGGGAAAGCTGAAATATGCACAATTTTGCAGCATTTACAGTATAACCAACCTTCTTTCCTCCATCAATAAATTCATGACTGTTCCTACCTATGCCATCTGTGGAATATCTTTCCCTGATAGCAACTCTGCTAGTCAGTTTTTTGAATGCGTAGGTATGCCATTAATTGTTCATTATTATGTGAAAAAGAAAGCCAAACTAAATCTAATTCCCTTGTATACACAGTATTACACATATTTAACACATATACACAATATGTCTGGCAAGTTCTCTTCAGTGGAAACTTCCCACTGTCTTCCTTGCGGTGAAGAGCAGGGCAGCACCTCACCATTACAACAGCACTGTCACTGTGTAGGACATTTTGCAACCAATGACAGACTGTTACCTAGCAGGTAAGATAAATAGTTTATCTCACAACATCAGGAGGCAATGCACAATATTTTCCTTTTCAAAATTTAGATATTCCCTATTTATCAGCTTCTATGTCCATAAACGTATATAAAGTAAATAAAATAAAATAAAGTAATCCAGCATAAAACAGCTAAATGCAAAATAGAGGTAGTAATCACTAAGACTACATCTGTACTTGTAACCCAAACATGTCCACGGCATGAACTTGAGCACTGTCTTACCATTGCCCATACTTTTAAGTCGTTACTATGGTCTTCACATGATTTTGGCCTCTGCCCACTAGTATTCTCACAAAACAATGCCCAGTCACAGTTCTGGGGACAGCACATGGATGAGATTATTCCCAGCTGGGAGTATGGGTAAGGTTATCCAGTTTTGGATGGGAAGACTTTAACCTTCTAGATGCAAACTGTGTCAGTTGGACTCATGGCCAAAACCCAGGCACCTGGCTTGATTTATTTATGAGTAGAAATGAAGCCTTGCAGCCTTGTTCAACTCTCCTCCCTTTAGCCGTCTAGTCATTGACTATGTAATCCAAGTGGGTCATCTAGGTTCTCTCTGCAGTCAATGGAAAGGGATGGACATTTAATACGATGAGTCATCCCACATATCTTACACACATCTGCAGGCACCTATCTATTTCCTTTGATTATGGACACAATTTGGATAGTCTCAGCTTCTTAATTTAAGCTGCCTAAAGGAAACATTCCTGCCAGAAAGGAAGTGTGCTAGAACATATTGTAAACTCTAAATTTACATAAAAATACTGAAAGGAACTAATATATTTTTCTTTCATTTGTGAAAAATACTCTTTAATTGTTGCCGTTCTAAACATATTCAGAACAATTCAGATTACAGCAGACAATTCTCAGAAGCAATATTATTGTGAATGGATACTTTATTTAGTTTGTCCAATGTGCAACACAAATGACTCACATTTATTTCAGAGGCAAGTCGTACTGTTATGGCTCAATCTCACCTCATATATCCAAAACATGGAAAGATTTTGGTAAGAGTTTGTATGTGCAAAGACTCAAGAAGTGAAACCTCAAGCAATTCTTATATGGAGAAACTTTTCTGACTACCTTCAGCAAGGCATGAATAGTGCCCATGATTTAAATGGAGAGGAAAGCTCTGCCCACCCTTTAGATTCACACTGCTTTATTTTTGCTTCTTTTTAACATGCTTCTGATTAAGCAGATGGGAACACGGAGTCCTAAGCTAAGAAAGCTTAAACGCATGTTTTTCTGGATGACAGCCTAAAAACCGCATACAATACTCAGGTACTTAATACTCATGCCATGCTTTACACATTCACAAACATATTTATTCCACCCAGAGTCACAGGGACCACATGAGAAGGAATGTCACCCGGACCATGCGATTTGAGGCTACATTTTCACTGTGTTATATATGTTGTGCAGTATGAATTTCCAAAAAACAAGTAAATCTTTGCCAACAAACTTGATTTTTAGCCTTGAGATGGACTCTGGAGTATGTTGCTTCACTGATGGCCGATGACCTGCCATGTCATGTAACACCATTCTCCCTTTTGGATGTGCCATTTCGTTGCAAAGGTGTGCCACGCTACCACACTGACCACCTCACACCCAGCATACACATTAAAGGCAAACTTCTACGAAATGCAAAAATTTAGAAGATTTATAAAAACAGAAAGCTCCACAGCCTCCTTCAAAGAAACTGAATGGTCCAACAAATGATTTTTTGGTAGCTTAGGGTAAAGAAAACTGCACAGCAGAGTGGCTGCAAAATAAATGGGTATAAGTAAACAACAAGGCTTAAATCCCAGCGTGTAATTTTCTACCACATGAACAGTTAATAGAAAATGTTGGCTCTGCTGAAACACTGAATTTTGTAATTACTATTACATATTTGACCTCCTTTCTATAGGTTTCCTGCAGACTTTAATTATTGAAGCTTTGATATTAAAAAGAAAAAAAATTTTTCTTAACACCCCCCTTCCCCCCTTGATATTGGCTAAAACACAAAGGACAGCTCTAACAGCCATGCTAACATAAACCCTGCCAAAATTAGGAGGCACAAAGGCATGACGTGTTATTGATTAAATCATAACCTGAAAATGGTCAAGCTCAGGCACTGTCAGATTGCAGAGAGAGACACAGCAGACAGTCTCCGGCATGTTCACTCCAGGCGTGTACGGGAGCATATTTTAGCTAACCTTGAACTCCACAAGCAGTTCAGGGAAGCCAAGAAATGCTGTCAAAAACACTGGTGCTGTAGCTGAAGCATCAACTACATATCAAGCAGCTGCTTCAAGCTGCTGAAGAGTGAATATAGCTACCTAATTTTTTTCTATCGATAACTATAATTGAGAATTTAAGACAATAAAACATAGTCGATAGCCTATAAATAGATGAGGAAGAAGTGGTGGGAAAATAAATGCAGATCTTAAGAACAAGCTACTAATATTTTGAAAATACTTTTTAAAGTATTTTAGTGTACTACCTGCTAGCTTTTATTCCAATACAAATATACAGAAGATGATGTTTCTGTTGCAAATTTTATGAACTGGAAATGATAATTCTGGGTAACATGGTATATTGCACATCCCACCAAAGTTGATTTTTTATGGCCACAGTTTAAAGTCCTGAAATACTAATGGAGAGTTGACAAACTCATCAGCAAAGAGGCATAATAAAAACAGCTATTAAAAAAAAAAATCCCAACCCAGTTAGCAATATATAAATCCCTTTTTTAATCTTCCACTGAAACAAAAAGGGCTTCCAAACACACAAAAAAGGAGGCCTTTAAATTAAATTCACTAGATGAAGGATATGCAAATTACCTGAAGAAGCGGAGCCCTATAATGTTCTCAAAATTCTGCAATAGCCTATTTAATTAGTATTTTAATTTATCAGAATAATTCTTTGCACTTGACAATTTATGCAGTATTCCATATAATTAAGCACGTAGCTACAGCAGAATAATTTTGCCTACTCTCTATATACCAGTTATTTTAACCTGAAAGAATCTGTGGAAGTCGCTTCTGTGATCTAAATTACAATGGGGACAACTTAATGGCTTTGCTCTATTAGAGAGCACGATGAGGGTGTTACTGAGTGTTTAAGTGTAAGGATTGTCACTGTTCATAGTCTTCACTAACCTGAGGGAGGTCTGATGTGTTTTCTGAGGGCTAACATTTATTTCCTTTACCAAAGTTATCTGTCAATGGCATAGTCAGGAATTCAAGTGTCTAGTTTCATAGTTGGCAGGTTTAACCTTAGAGTCCATCAGTTATTAGGAGAAGCAAGTTATACAGGGCTTTGAGCAGACCTCCAGTCTCATTATAGCACTTCTGGAAGAAGGAAGCCTTGAAAAATGAGTGGTTTACGAAGCTTTGCTATAAAGCAGGTTGCCAAGCACAACCGCACCCTCTGGCTTACTTGTGGGAGCACACACTGGCACAAGCGGGACGAGGGAATGGTTTCTGTAGGCGGCTTCCTGGGTCTGTCTCCTGCACTGCTGCAGGATTTACATGCTCCAGAGAAGAAACCATCCTTAAATATGGAAAGTAGTTGTGAGAAGATGGTGTCACTCACAAGGAAATCTTATTTTTCTGCTGTGTATCTGACTTTAAGGGTGTGCTATATTTAATTAAATGTAGGAAAAAAAGTACTTACAGACATATGATTCCCCTGAACTCTATTACATGGTTATTTTAGAATGAGCCAATTCATGCCCTAGACTCACTAACTATATTGACTGAACCTCCAGTCAATGAAATGATGGAGGGCAACTAATTCAGATTTACCATAGGCTGTCAGATGAATTCTACAACAACTGTCTTCCCAACAGCTTGTTGCAAAGCTCCTTTCATAGAGCCACATTCAGAAGAATTTCATTTATTTTCCCCTTTTTGAGGAAAGGAAGGGGAAAAGGAGGAAGGGAAATCCAGAGTGATGTTAAGTGTTTATTAGAGCTTTTAACTTTTTAACAACTTTCCCAAATCTAACACAAGCAGTTGTTGTATTTATTTACATCAAGTTAGTCTTTGTCTTCCCCTCCCCTACAAAGAACTCCCAGATTATATGGAAAGCTATGTCATAGGGTGGACCCGAAAGGCTGCCTTTATGTTTGGCAGACGCAGGTACTGTGACTACGTAGCAGATACTAAAACCTTGGTCCCTTGCAATTCAATGGAAATGGATTCCCATAATATTTGGGGTCTCTCCCTGTTGTCCCAGAGTAAACCTGCCTTTGCACAGTCGATGCATCTCCTGAAACTGTTGAGGCATTCACACCATTAAATGAGAATGGGACAGAGGAAAACCACACTGTCAGTTCAGCACTCCCTAGACTGTTCCCTACAGAACAATCCGATGTTACGTAGGTTTTCCCACCTCATTCACTTTCCTTAGCTGGAAGTATATTTACTTCCATTAAAAGTACTTTAATGAACTTTGAATTAGATACTTAGGTACCACCATGTTCAGAAGAATAGACTTTCTGGAATACAAGATAAACTCTCCCTGACTTTGGCGTATGTCTACAGGGTGGTGTGTGGAGACCTGGTGCTAGGCTCCCCCCAGCCCTGGGCACTCCTGCCAGGAGCTACAGCCTGTGAATCTGTAACTCCTCTCCCTGGGCAGGAGTAGCATCAGGCTACAAGTAAATAAGTCAAAAACACAACATGAGCATTCAAAATGCTCCAGCCTGAAACAATAACGACTAACTCAAGTGGCCAGATATATGGAGAAGAAGGATCCCTTTACTAAATTCTACAATTCAATTAGTGCAGGACAAGTACACAGGATGTGGGCAAAAGGTATTTTGTCTTCCAGTCTTTACTGGGTGATGATGTGAGATAGTTGCTTCACGTGTAACTTCTAGTTAACTGGCAGCCAGGCCTGGAATGAAAATGATTGCAGAAAAGTCAATGCCGCATAGCTGTACTAGCAACAGCCTGCTAAATATTATGTCATATTCAATTTTCAAGTCATTTTTCAAATGATTTTAATTAGATATTGTTTCAATCTCACATGCATTAATTTAATTTCTGATATCAACATTTCAGCTTTCAATCTGTTCAGGTGCAGTACCTTGCTGCCTGGAGTAATTTAAAATATCGTTTCCATCTCCAGCAATTTTGAGGGCACACATCCTTTACAACCTGCAGATGGAAATTCAGGCCATGTTCACCACTCCAAGTGCACCTTTGCATTCTCACAGTTTTGGGTACAAGACAGCCAAATCTCCATGCACACAATCGAGGAATTTTCCATCTCTGTTTGTCTTTAATTCTGTTCAAAAAATACACACAAAACCCATTTGTCAGGCAAATAGCAGCACTGCAAGTTGCTGTAAGAGAAAAATTGGCCCACACTTGAGTAGTTTGGCAAGAGTTGTATATTTTTTTAGACTCATTCACTAAAACAATGTCACTTTCATAGAATCATAGAATCATTAAGGTTGGAAAAGACCTCTAAGGTCATTGAGTCCAACCAATAACCCAACACCACCATGCCCACTAAACCATGTCCTTAAGCGCCTCATCTACATGTCTTTTAAATACCTCCAGGGATGGGGACTCAACCACTTCCCTGGGCAGCCTG
>NW_008825285.1:1241313-1254399 GCF_000699105.1 Pygoscelis adeliae | reverse complement strand
CCCTTCTGAAGAGTCTATAGCCATCCATTGCAGCACTCCAATCATGAGAGTCACCCCACCATGTTTCTGTGATGGTGACTAAGTCATAGCTATCCTGCTGCACAATGGCTTCCAGCTCCTCCTATTTGCTGCCCATGCTGCATGCATTGGTGTAGATGCACCTGAGCTGGGCTATCGATTTCGCCCCCAAGCATTGGCATGCCACCTCTAGGCTCATCTCTAGTGAGCCTGGTTTTATCCCCTTCCCCCTTCGAACCTAGTTTAAAGCCCTCTCAATGAGCCCCGCCAATTCATAAGCGAGAAATCATCAATTCCCCTCTCTAAATCATCTCCCTCCCATGTCCCTAATTTCCCATGGTCAGATAATATTCAAGGATAGAGCAGCAAAGACCTGATACATCAGGACCTCATGTAGCTGTCTGTTTGCATAGATTAGGTATGTATTTTAAACACATTATTTCTGCCTGACTGCTTGCATTGATTTATTTTTACTTACTTAATAAATAGCTGCTCAATTGTATGTTTCCCCTTAACTGTCCTTTAAAATGACCACACTGTTATTCTAAAATGTGATATTTAAATTGTAATAAAGGAGTTTGGGATATATGAAATAACTTTTTTTCTTTTTGGAGCTTTTACGTTAATGGTGGGATCCATCTCTACTAATTTTGTTGTCTCAACTAAGATATGAGTCAAGGTTCCCTCGCTAGTCAAGAGAAGTAAATAAGTATAATCAGAGATTGACTTACCCCATCCTGAGATAGGTATAATTTATTCATCATATATAAATATAGACCTGGAAGGGCCTGTTGGGTCAACCAATCAAATTTCCACCCTGCCCCCCCAGGCAAACCTTTGTAAGAAACAGTCATATACAAGCTCCACAATACTTTAGCAGTAAAGCACAGCATAGCTAGCCAGGCAACGGAGGTGACTGTCCCACTCTGCACTGCACTGGTGCCACCCCACCTCAAGTATTGTGTGCAGTTTTGGGCACCCCGATCTAAGAAGGACATCAAACTATTAAAGTGTGTCCAGTCTACAACTTCCTCAAGGGGGGCAGCAGAGGGGGAAGTGCTGATCTCCTCTTTCTGGTGACCAGTGATAGGACATGAGGAAATGGAATGAAGCTGCGTCAGGGGAAGTTCAGACTGGACATTAGGAAAAGGTTCTTCACTGAGAGGGTGGTTGGTCACTGGAACAGGCTCCCCAGGGAAGCGTTCACGGCACCAAGCCTGTCAGGGTTCAAGGAGCATCTGGACAATGCTCTTAGTCGTATGGTTTAGTTTTAGGCAGTCCTGTGAGGAGCAGGGAGTTGGACTCCCTTCCAACGTGAGATACTCTATGATACTATGATTCTAAAACAAGTCCTACTGACAATGCCACATCTACAGAGGAATTAACTTTATTTGAATTTATCTTTGTCTTCCTACTGCTGGCCAACACTAGACGTTTCAAGGTGTGGTGTCAATGTGATGGTTCTGTTCTTGAAGCATGACCAAAACCAGTTTTTATGAATTAGAACTGTAGAAATGAAAAACCTTTATCTATTCTAAATACTTTCTTGCAGATCTTCAGAAACCCATTATCAAAAATATTCTCCTAAATAAGGAAGTGGATGTACATCAGTGAAAGAGTTTTGAGTACTAATAACAAAAATAACCACGCTTCATCTATGTATGTTTTACAAATAGAGAATATATTTCAATGAATTCTTAACAGTGACAATTTCTAATACTATTGACCATTTTAACAGTGATAATTCAATGCTGCACATTACTTGATGGAGTGCAGCACATGCATGTGTAACGATTTGCTTGCATACTTAAAACACTTATCCATTATTTATAGCTAAAGGTGTACCAATTCAGACAGTTAGCAGAAAATGAAAAAAGAAGTGTCATTCCACCTTTCACATCAAAATTTGTTCACATAAATACTCTTTGACAAGTTCCAGCTCTGTACGGAAAATTCAGATAAAACAACCTGCGGTACGTTGAGCTGAAGCTAGAGCAGAATACATTCAAGTAGACAAAAGTGACATGAGTACTGGTGCAAGCGCAGACAATTTTTCTCAGCAAGCTTCTTTCTGGGCTGGTTGCTAATGTCTAGATCAACTTTTTAATTGTACTTTTTAAAGTCCCAGTTAGCTTAACATTAAAGTTTACCATCGTATGTTTAATCTTAACATTTACAAATTAAATTGTAAATGTTAAGATTCATTGTCCCAGGGGATGGGTGGGTAAGAAGGACCACCTGGATCTCTCTCAGCCCTTCTTAGTGCAGGGAAGTCTTTGCCTCCTCACCTTCACTGTGGAAAGTAACACTCCATAAAATGAGCTTAAGGCCACAGCTTCTTTTTTTTCCTTTTAAATATACAGGGTTTTTGGAATAGCATTATAAAAGAACAGTTTTGCTGCCTTCTTTTATTTATAGTCAAAAATTCAACAGATTGCTTCAATTTTCTTGTGATGAAAATACTACCAAAAAAATCAAACAGATAATAGCAGTTACTCAGCTTTTAAAGGGTAGCTATATTTTTTAGCTTTGTATCTGCTTTTTGCTTCTATTTGAATATTCTCTCCTTCCATATACTTCATTTTGATCCCTCAGGATATCCACTGCATCTCCTTTTTGTGTTTTATTATTTTTAAATAAGAACCATCTGTCCTCTTTAAAAACATAAACTTTTAGGTAAGATCCTTTCCCTGTCCTTTTAATGCTTTAGAAAAAGTAGAAAAATTATAAGCTTCTATGGCCATCTCCATCTAATGGGAACAAAAATATTTATGTACCTAGTGTCCAGGAATAGTAGTATCTAAAATACAATTTTCTCCCCTGTTCTCACTTTTCTAGCAATATTAACTAACTGGGGTGGTTTAAAAGCAGAAAGAACCATTGAAGTAATCCAGAAGTTGCTATTTATTGTTGCTTTGTAGAAATTCAGGAAACCTAGTAATCTGGAATTTAACTGACCTTGTGTGGTTTCTTTAGAATAGATGATGTGTTACTGGAGCAAGGGAAAGGACTAGACCATGTCTCCAGAAGCCTACCAGCTACTTTTTCTATAGCTTCTATTATTTTTCAACATAAAACAAACCAAAGGACTCAGGAAAAGAAAACCAAGAACAGTTGTTGCACTTTTAAAGAGGCAATCCACTCCTCCTGAGGGTCTCCCTGGAAAGCACACTGACCCTCTCTGGTATTATAATATATCATATTTAAAAATACACATATTGGCCTCTAATTATTAATCCTCATCTTGGTTATGCTGTACTCTTTTAGCATTCTCCTGCTTGCACCACTTTGAGTCTTCTCATATAAACAGCCTGAAATCTATGAATAATTCTTACTCTTATTTAAAATCTGTCAAAATCTTTGGATGGACACTAGTGTGTTTGCACTGGTATATGAAAAATTTAAGAGGCACTACCACTAATTCTCAGCATGTCAAACTGTTGTTATTTTTAATAAATACACATTCAAGAACTATCATTTTTTTTCAGTCATTTCCTCAGTTAATAAAACAGTACCCTGTAGGCTCATTTCTTTAATGATCCAAAACACGACTACAAGCCATGTTATTTTTTATTCATCTACAACTACACTTAATGTCATCCTCATGGCACAAATGTAACAAGACTGAGTTGGGAAAACATTAGCAATATTTCAACTGACTGGCTCACTAAATCATGAATAACACAGCTAATGCACAAGGTCATTCACTAACAAAATCTATTTGCTGTGCCCTCAGAATAAAATGAAAATATTTATTACCAAGGATGCCACTAGTAACGGGAGTCACAATAAAGCTTTCAGGTGAGAGTGAATAGGGACAATGTTAACTTGCCCACCATTTCTCACAATAATTTTTCATAATTCTGCCTTAATGAAAACTTTGAAGGCTACTTTGCTACCTTTAAAAGAATTTCTTTAAAATCAGCAAAAAGTTGAAGATTCAGTGAAGCCTGCTCATAGTTCAGAAATATAGGCCCAATATTTTTTAAAGAAAATAAACTTATATCATAAAAAAGCATTATGTTTATCCTTGGATGGGTGAAGTGCAAATAAGGAGGGTAAATGCTTGCCTACAGGGATGACTGGGTTCTAAATGCATTTACAGTATTTAGATGTGCATGTGCGTGTGCAGGTATGCACACTGGATGGGAATGAGGAGAAGAAGGATTTAACAGGAAAGATCTAAGCATATGAAGAATGGCTACTTTGCAGATCCTGGGGACAGCTTTACAGGGAAAGATTAAAGTCCCTGTTGTTGGTATCTGAAGACCTTTCTTCAGGGCTTGTTCAGTAGCTACCAGAAATTCAAAACCCCAATGAGTGCTTCCACATGTTTTTTCTCCCTTCCCCAGAGTCATCCTTACTTTAGGCAGCCAGGACTGCTGAAGTCATACTCAAAATATTATGGTTATTACTGCATCACCTACAAGTTCTTCTCATGGCAAGGATCCTCATGGGTAAGACACTGTGCAAACACACAACTAAAAGGTGGTTCCTGTGCAAAAGAGCTTATATCTACCAAACAACTGGAAACAGTAAATGGCTACAGAGAGAGGAGCACAGATAATGAGGAATTGATACTGGGCAACATGACAACAGAATACCAAATCAACATGCATCCACACAACATTCTTTCTCTTCTTTTTTGGCACAGGAAGAGATGTTATGAGCTAAGCCTTATAAATCCTTTAAAAGCTGCAGCACTTTCACTGTTCCACTGTTTAGAGGAGCAGAAGAGACTTGTTGGCAGGGTTTAAAATAAGGAGAAATGGCAGGAAAGGGCACTCTGATCAGCTTTCCCAGAAGTGCTGGAAGCAAAGGCAAAGCTTTCCTTTTCTGTAATTGGTGTGATGGAGAGGGCTCTCCTCTGCAGTAGGCTTAACCCAGGACTCACTGGCATGAGTTTCTGCTGGCATCATCTCTCCTCTAACACTGTTATGAAAAGGTGTTTCATAACAAAGTTAATGAAACACTATTTCTTAGGACATCCCTACAAAGTGTAAAAAAGGATACCTGGACTGTCCCACTCCCTACTGGTTCAATCCAAGTGGATTATAAATCAGATTACAAACCTCTCACTGGGCAAAATGCTGTTCTGTATCTCAGATCTCTGTAAACTTTGTGGAGAATCCTACATTCAGAGAGAAAAGCATTTCTGTCATGTTGTTTTTTGTTTTTTTTTTTTTTTTGTAAGCAATCATAAGCAACTGCAGAAATATTAAAACTAAAGAAGATAGATGAATTGACAGAGTGTGAGGCTGTGGACTAATACTGTGTATCAGGAGCTAGCCCTGCTGGTAAAAGAGTTTACTGGCCATCAAAATGCCAGCTATGCACTCTTGTGAGTAGCTCCTTATCCTTTTTTGGCAAAATGTGCACCATTAGCAAAAAAAGTCTTCTATTTAAACTATTTGAGTTTACCTGGTAAGTTTTGACTGACATAATTTAGAGAGTGATCACAGGAGCAGTTCCACCAGCAGATACAAGACGGTGGTAACCTCTGTCAAGGGTACGAAAACCTCTTTCATTGGCACTGATGCATTCAAAAGAGGACATCGGCCCACAGCCTTGATGAGACTGTCAGACTTGTATGGATTATGCAATTTAACACATAGAAATCATTACTGCATACAATTTACGATAAATGTAAATGAAATGCCTATCCGCTTTATGCATACATGGGCATAGGTCACTATTAGAGTGCCAGCAATTTCAAGCAATTTCTGCATGCTATTTTCTGCAAAAATTAGCACAATAGCTTCCTTATGGGGTGAAAATCTATAGGAGAGTTAAAAGCTTGGTGAAATGTTTTCTGACTTCTCTCTGACTGCTCCATTTGGCAGGCAGACTTTCTCCTACCAAGACAGGCTGTAAAGTACACCTAAGGCTGCACATGAAGCCATCCTTGCAGTGCTCTCCCCTCCCTGCCAGTGTGGCCACAGTGCAGCCGGTTTCCAGAGCTTCCCCTTGATGTGAATATATGGAAACCAGCCTTAGAAGACATATTTGCTACTGAAAAAGAAAGGTGGCTATTACAAGGGCAGTACAGATAATGACTTCCTCAGGAAAGAATTTTGTGAGAAAGTGCTTTGCGTCTTTCCTGACCCCCTTGCTTTTGTAGACTGCTAGATCCGTGACGGATTTCTAAAGGAGAGGATGCTCTTGTGAAAGCATTTTAAAATTCCTTTTTTTCTCTCTCTCTCTCTCTCATATCCCAGAGCCCTTTACTTTTTATAAATACCTACACTATTCTACACATACACACATAACATGCATGTCTCAATATAAGATACATACATATAGTTTATTCCACCCAGAACTCTTCAAAAATGAATACAGAACAGTAGTATAAACATAAATTAAGTATGAGGTATACATCTCCGCCAATCAAGATTAATGTATATTATTATCCCTTGACCCCTTCTTAATGTTCCATTTTACCATGTTTCTAAAATATTTATACCATACAGGGTGTTAAATTATAGCAATTAAGACCATAGTATGGTTTTATTAATATTTCATCAAGAATGTTTCATAATTTGAATTTCCCTGGTGCCCTTCTGTTGCTTTGCTGTACACTGTGGGGATGGAGAGCACTTCTGTCTCGTTCTTCTTCGTCTTTGCAGAACTTTACCAGCATTTTGCTTTATATAGCCAGATGCTGTGTTTTGCAGCTACTGATTTTTTACTTGGTGACTGACTCATGTAATAGTTTCAGGTTCTTTATGTCCAGTTCTAGGTCTCCAGCACAACAAAGACATCAGCAAACTGGAGAAACACTGGAGAAGGGCCACGAAGGGCCCACGAAGAGCATGAATTCAAGGAGAGGCTGAGACCACTGGGTTTGTTCAGCCCGGGGAAGAGAAGTCTAAATGGTGATTTGACTGCTGCCGACTGCTACTTGGGCAGGATTATAAAAAAGATGGAGCCAGACTTTTGCAGAGGCTTATACCAAAAGGACCCAAGGCAAATTGCTACAAAGGAAATTCTGGTTGGACAGAAGGAAAAAAGTATTTTCTTAGTGAGTAAGCGATGGTTGAGCATTGGGACAGGCTGCCCTGAGAGGCTGTGGAATCTTTTTCCTTTGAGATTTCCATAATTCAGGTGGAGCAGGGTCTCAAGAAGCCAATTTTCAGGTTTGGCACTGCTTTACAATGGTTGTTGGACCAGACAACCTTAGAGATCCCTTCCGACTTAAATTTTTCTATGATTATAAATACATATATAACATCTTTAAAGACAACGATTCTTCACAAGAGACTGTATAATTCCATCCTGACATTTCTGAAATACTGATAAACCCTTACTTGAAATAGGTACTGCATGAGGAAAGGCTGCTGTCCTCAAGTACCATCATCTCTCAGACCGGGGTTCAGCAAAGCATTTTTATTTCTGGTTCAGTTTGTTCTTATGCAGCAAAGCACTTCAAGACATGTTCAGCTGATGAATCATGGCCCAAAAGTACTGGAGCGGAGTGCAGAAGAGAAACACAGAAATTTGGGAAGATTCAAAACAAACTAACATTTGGGCTTTATTGCTTAGTTTTTGTGGCACACAAGGCTGCATGGTAATTGCAACAGAGCTGAACTAGGTGATGGCAGCAAAACTGGAGAGATTGAAAAGACTGAAAAATGGAACATTATGTGAATAATGAAAAAATAAAAGGAAAGGTTTTTTTAGAGAGAACAGGCAAAAAATAAATAGAAGAAAAGGAATAATATGCAATGTTGTTCAAGTATGAAAAAAGGTCTCTTCCCAAAGCAGCATAATGTCACTGCATAAATGGCAGGTGACTAAAGGACACAACTGAGTTTTACTGCTGCCAAGCACGAGGCAGATGACACAAAGGTAGAGGAGGAAGAAAGATGGATCCAGGGAAACAAAGAGGGATGAGGGTAAAGGAAAAATTACCCAGGACTTTGGATTAGGTTTGGCTAGTCCCCATGTTTTGCACTCTGTATTCCAAAGGTGGATACATAATGCAGTTTTAGACATCTGAAAATTAGGCATTTATTAAAAGCTTCTTGCCTACTTTCCCTATAGCTGATAGAGAGGCGCTTCCAGAGAGCACTTCATCCTCTCTCAGAAAGACATCATTCACGTGTAAATAAAATGCCACCATACATTTGATGTGCAGCCATGATACACCAAAAGCAGCTGGGGGTTTGCAGCAAAGATTCAAGGAACAGATTCGCGTGATACAGAAATAAGTAGGTGATCTCATGAGGAAGGGGGATACCAAATTAATGGGTGAAAAATCAAGATGAAAAGGAGGGAATGCCTCTGCTAACCACAGTCTTAGTCACCCAGACTGTAACATGAAGGGTAAAATTCTACAGTGGTGTTTTCCCATAATTCTGAGGCTGTAGTTTCAAACTCAAAATTAATTTTGGGCTTTCTCATAAAAAAAAAATCAGTATTATTTCTCCATCTGTATATTTTTATTATTTTATATAATCTAGGATATAATGTAGTAGTGAGTAATACTGACAGAGAGTGATAAGATTGACTTAAACTAGCAAGAGAATACAAGAGTTAAAATGATAGTTGTAAAATATTTCATTAATTTTAAAACATCAAGGACAGTGTTTACTAGATACAAATGCTACAGCATCTTTTTTTTCCTGAATCATTAAATTGTTTTTTTTTGTGCTGCAATTATGTTATATTAAATACTTTGATGAATTGTTTCATTCAGTACTCACCAGCCTGTTTTCAAAGTAATTGCATGTTACAGTTTTTATATTTTAATTTTAAAAAAAAAGCAAAATTTTGTGTATTGTAAAAATCAACTTTGATTAATTTCTGATAAGGTCTACAAAAAACTTCCTCCCCCCAAAAAGTTTGCTGAACAGACAAACTTGACAAATTATCAGGAGGAACAACTGCCTCCAGGGTTATCCTGGAAGGATTTGGTTGTTGTGGGAATTCATATAAATGGAGGCACCAGCAAAAGAGCGCAGCTCTCTATATTACATTGTCACATAGCAGGAAAAGTCGATGCTCCTTCAGGTAACATTGTGCCACATATAAAAAATGAGCAATTTTGAGCAGTTAGTTTCACCAAAGGTTGAATGAGAATCTGAATGTCCTGCTGTCTTGCAAGTGAAGCTATGAAGGAGAAAGGAGGCTTGTTTTTCACATGTAGGATGAGTGAGGAGGTGAATGCAAGATAATTAACAGGTTGTTGCATCTCTTGTTTTTGATAGCCAACTTAGTTAGATGTTCTGTAGTTTTGTATCTGGACAATTCTTTGGGTCAATGCAATTCCTACAAAAACTTATCTATAACAGATAAAAGCACCGGGTCTTGTAAAATAGAGATATATGTAGGATGTCATTATATGTAAAGTGTATGTGTTTTGTGTGTATGATGTATGGTGCTGGAATAGGATTTGCATATGTTTGAATATTCATTAGATCTTCAATATCTTGTGAAACAAAATGCAATAAAGGAAGGAATAGAAACAGAGATAACAGGGAGAAGATGCATCTCTCATTTTCCTAATTTCATACTGTATAATGATCTACCCATCTATTTTCTTATTTAAAATATCAACAAGATGTTTGATATTATAAATAACATTAAATAATAGACATTAATAATGCATTATAACCTCGCATTCAATTACAACCTTTAAATTAAATCCAAAGATATTAATACTTAAATAATAATTAATATAAAATGAACTTTTAAATATAGCACTGTAATACTTTGTGGAAATTATATTAGTAGTTAGAGTACTTTAAAGACATAAGCCTATCGAAATCAAACTGCAGGCACTGTTGACAATTCATTAGAAGGAATCAAAATATATTGCTTATTTGGTAATTACAACATATAAATACATTTCCATTATCATATCGATCATAGTACTGCATCTACTTCATTCTTTTAAACTACCGTGTTGTTACTTGTGCAATTTTACTATGTACTTAAAATACACTATGCTGCATTTTAAAATTATTATTTCAGCAGCAGTACTGTTAGAGTTAAAGGAGAATAGCATTTTTATGAAGCCTAATGCATCTGAAGGAAAAAGCACTCAGAGTATCTAAATACGTTTTCTGTGCACAGTTTGAACTCCAGTTGTTCAAAGTGAAGTGTAAACTTTGGTGTGGAACATGAAGTACTTGGGATAGAAGAGCAGAGCAGCATCAAAGGAGGACCAACCATCTGATGCCACAAAATGCATGTATTGATTTCATATTTTCAAAGGCTTCCTTTACCTTCAATATTTAGCAGATCCAATGAAAGTTTGAACTGACCCCAATGAGTTTAAATCCTGCTTTAACTAAAATGTAATATTTGAGAAGGACATACGAGTTATTCTATCATCATGCTTGTTATCAGCAAACAGGGTAGTAATTCAGAGACAGATATATGACACATTGGGCTTTTGGATCAGAGAGATTATAAAAACTACAAATATTACTTGCATTTACAATGCTCAGTAGACTATGAAAAAGAAACTACTAGGAAGTATCTTTTATAGAGTAGGCAGAGGTTGCTTTTTAACATCATTTAAGTTAAAATACTTAAATAACCTATTTTTTCTACTGGCTAATATTAAACAATGTTTTCAGCCTTAGCCAAACTACAACACAATTAGATTGACTATTGGATTTAAATTTGGTATTGGGTCTTTTTTCACACTTGCAGATTTTCATTTTATTCACCTTTTATTTTAATTGTTATTTAATATTAACTGTCAAAAGGACCATGTTCGTTACTTTACTTGTAGTAAAATCAAGACTTTCTTGTCATATTCAGGATGCTGATCCCATTTTAAACCTAAGTGCTAGATAATAACATATGTGAAGATGGTGAAAAGGAAAAACAAGAATATTCTCTGCATGGTATGAGGTATTCAGATTTCTTTCTCCAAATGACATCTGGACATGTGGCCATTAGGACAGTCTTTTCCATATAAATGTATATTTCAAATGTTATATCCAGCTAGGACAAAACCAAGTAGGAGCCAACAAACCTAAAACCATGAAGCCTGGGGAAATGGAGTTAGACACATCTGGCAACATATATATTTTAAAAACATTTTCCATTAACAATTTCTCATCTTTTAGTGATGAACACTCTCTGTAACTGATCCAAAGAAGAGGGACAGCTGATCAACTGGGACAGTTACTAAACGACCATCCTGCAGTGACCTGTACTTCTACACAGCCCAATATTAGTTATATCCCTGAGCCTTCTTGTTTCAGACTACAACTGGGTTAAGTTTTCCAAATTAAGTCCAGCTAGCAATTTTGGTTAAACATAATGAAAAAACACCCAAAAAATAAAAAATTAAAATGTATTATTTGACATGAAAAACATTTTATATTTTTAGTTTGATTATAATTTGTTTTGAATTTTTCCAGAACTAATTGCTGAAAAGGCCAGAACAGACCTGAAAGCACAATTGAAACCAATTACTTAGTTTAAATAGAAATAATGCAAGGAGATGTAGGAAAATAGAAAATTCTTCTTTATGTATTTACCCAAATCAAATTAAAGTTTTTTTTGTTTTGTTTTGGTTCTTAAAAAACCCAAAACAAACACACAATACCCCCCCAAAAAAAGTTCTCCATACAACTCTTTCCAAATCTCCATAGCAAGTTTAGGATCATAATAAAGGAAATAGAATTTGATTTGGTGATTTCACTGAATCTGTTTGGAGGATTCTTTATCTGGAATGGAGACACTGCAAAAAATTGTCTTCCTTTGCATGAACTGAAGATGCACCAATATGGGAGGGAACATTGCACATATGTTCAACAAATTTTTTTTTGAGAACCAGAGAAAGTGGTTTTATGAAAAGTGAGATCAAAACAAGTAGACAAGTACATTTTTCTTCCATTATTAGCTTTTGCTTCAAATATATTTTAAAATACCTTTTTCTAATTAATACAATTCTTGCCATTGTTCATATAATTAGCACCTGATCTACAGACAGGCAAGCTCCCTGGCAAAGTCTAGAGCACATACTTGGGGGAACCTAAGATGTTGCTAATAATAGTTGCGGCTGGTACTCCTTTCACAGAAATTACTACTGTAGAGCAGAAGATGTGTTTGTGTCTGAGCTGCCAAGGTGAAATGCTGCATCTTGGCATGCTCTGCCCTCCCTGGGCCTGGCAGTGACAGGGGATGGCTGGACACATGCCCCAATCTCTTGATCTGCCATGGCAATGATAGCCCTTGGCAGAACAAATGAGTAGGAGTCATACATAACATTTCACATTTTGCAGCTACAGATATCAGAGCATGTCTGCCTGAGTCCCATAGCTGAAGCAATCCCCATGCATCCCTGCATTTAAACACAGCCCAATTAATCTCACTTTATTAAGAATTCAACTCTGAAGAAAGGCTATTTTCCCTACTGAGCTTGCGTTTTTTCCTCTTTCGCGGTTTTGTTTGAGCACTTGCTAACTAGGCACAGTGTTGGTTACCTGGCTGATGAAAGCAAAGGTGGCTGAATAATTTCTGGTTATAATAATAGTATACAAATATAAAGATGAATTTATATGAAATCCTTTTATGTGTTTGTAAGTTCTCTCCAAACAGCTTGGTGTTATGGCTTTATTAGACATAATTTGAAGAATATTATTCTGTGCATAATTCTTAAGTCATAATTCAGAATTTGATTCAGAGCTGAATATTGGTGTGAGGTCATAACTGTTTTGTGCCTCACCGATTTCACTGTCGTGCTCCATATAGGCACTGTCAAATGCTAACCTTACCCTGTTGATTTTATAGGGTCACATTTTCATAGACGTTCAGTTCAATTCACTCAACGTATAACTGCTGTGCATCAATTTCAGACAGACATAAAAGTCACACTGAGCTGCTTCTGTTTTGTGATTGGAAAGAGATTGCATAATGTAGGCACATCCCCTTTATACAGTAATAACTGCGTCAGTAAAAGTCTCTGTCTTCCATACGAGATGGGAAAGTTGTGAAACAGTGAGATAAAAGTGATTTGCCGTGAATGACCCAGCAGCCTACTGCCAGAAATGGAAATTCCTCATTATCCTGAAGCCAAACTCAGTGAGGCTACATTTCATCCCA
>NW_008825285.1:1237355-1240453 GCF_000699105.1 Pygoscelis adeliae | reverse complement strand
TGAAAAATATAATATTTGTATAAATACTGATAATTTAATGTGTTCACCCCAGACTGGAATTTGTAATCAAACACTACCATGGGGGGGTCAGGATAAAAAGAAATAAGTAAAAATAAAATAAAATTATAGAGCTAAAAAAATCAGCTGGACTAAATACCCATTTTTTTTTAACCCTCCACTAACTGCCTTTTTTCTGAAGAAAGGTAAAGGAAATTCTTCTGGGAAAAGAAGCCACCTTTGAGAAAACAGCAGCAATCAGTGCACAATAAAATCATAGATTAACTGAAGAGTTCTTTATTATAAATACATCTAACAATTCGTGTACTTGGTACTTTGGGCCCATTTAAAAATGAGCTGATAAAGCAACATTATTTCTTAGGCTGATAACCATCTTACTGAATTTCAGAGAGGTCAGAGGATTCCTTGTTTATTTAGCTGAAGTAGTCTTTTAGCTCTCTGATCTTCTCAGTCTATCGTTATTAGTCTTCCTTGAGTTCTGCTTTTCAAATACCTTGTCTCCAGCTCACTTTGCATTTCCTATTCAGCAGTTTAACCCTACAGACAGTTTATAAAGCAAGATAAAAATCCATAAATTAGACGTCCATAGGTGCTTGTGCCCTACATCTTTGTCAAGGATGATCATAATCAAATGCTTGTTTCTCGAGACAGCCTGTCAGCGAGCACAATTACAGGTCCTCAACTTTTCCTGCCATAGCACAAGGTAGAAGTAAGACTTGTAGCAAGGGAAATAACTTCATACTCATTCTTCAATTGTATCTTTTCTGCCTATTTTCTTAATTCTATTTATTTTCTTTACAGATTGTCATTAAAAAGCAAAACTCTATTACATAGGCAATATTTATATTCCTTTATGGGCATGGTTACTTCAGAGACAGTATAAAAAACTGGAGTGTGGTGCAAACATAGCCAAGCCAGGGATAACCAGGGAGTTTGGCAGCTCTGCTGTGTCACCACAACAGTGTGAAGGCCAATGTGAGGCACTGGTCCAAGGTTCCACAGCTAAACTGCTAGCAGCACCCCCAGTAGTTTAAACCCTTATAAACATTGACATTCTCATGATCTTTTATTTCTAGATGTGAAGGGAAAATCCTGCCATCATTATGTAGAGCAGAAATTTTGCTATGGATTTCACTGGGATCAAAACTTAACTGAGATTTTTTTTGTTTTTTGACATTTGAGGAAGACATGCTAAGGGCTGAGAATGTGACTTACAACCATGACTCCTGGCCCTTGGACAGTAGGAACAGTGTACTCAGAAACATGTTTCCTGGAAGTAGTGACAGTTTTTGGATGAATGCTGTGGACCATTCATCATCTGAAACAGGACTTATTACAACAGACTCCAAATTGTGCCCTGTTGAGCAAGGAAAGATGATAATGGTATAATAAAAGCCTGTATACCACAGGTCATTATGATGGAGTTGAGTGGTGGGAGAGAAAATTTTTAGATTTCTGAGAGGAAATTCATACATATTTAAGAGGTTCATCCTAAAGTGAACCTTAGTATATTGCCAAAAGGAAAAAAAATAGGATAATGCTGCATTGGTTTTGTGCCTTTTCCTTTTAAACTCCTCTAGGAACCATGAAATATTAGGAGACTCTGCAGTGGTCTGATGGCTTTCCTATGCCTCAGCCTCCTCCAGGATGGTTCTGTCTTGGAGCACTTCCTGGAGTCCCCACATCACCTCATACTTTGCTCCTATCCCTGAAATGTGTCTCCCTTATCATCCTCACCCTAATACGATCCCTAAGGAATCTGCACAGGACAGGCTTGAAGTCTCCAGTCACAGTCACTATGCTGAGAGTGTCTGGGCATACCTGCAGATTTAAGACCCCCTTACTTCTCTCTCTGCATGCTACAAAGGATTCAATGTTGCAGTAAGTCTCCCACCTTCATTTCCTGTTTCTTTCTTAAAGGAAGCAGATTTGTCATCTAAAATATGAGCAAGCATCTAGACAGCCAGGCAATGCGCTGACGTAGGGGTACATCTTGGTCATGAATTCCAACACTGTCTGGCTGTCACATTTTCTGCTTTTCTAGCAAATATTGCAAGTTGCACAATGTTATTCCACTCATAACAAGCCTCCAGGCAGAGTACAAACCATTAATTAGTTCCCTTTGATTCCAACAATTCAGGAAGTTTTTTGCCCTTGTACTAATCCACTCACTGAGACTGAAATGTCTGAGCTTGAATTCATGGATGCTACAGAAGACCATGTCAAAAGTCTTATTTAGGTCAAAGTAGATAACAACCGCTGTTCTCTGCTTGTACACAGAGTTTGTCATTTCATTGTAGAAGGCAATAAGGTTGGTCAGGCATGATTAACTCTTGATTAATCCATGCTGGCTAGTCCCAGTCATCATCTTGTCCTTCATGTGCCCAGTAATATCTTCCAAGAGAACACACTCCATAATTTTCTCAGGGATCAAAGTGAAGCTGACCAGCCTCTAGTTTCCTGGAGCATTCCTTCTTGCTCTTTCTGAAGATGTGTGCAACACTGGCTTTTCTCCAGCCTTAATCCCCAGTCTTCACAACTTTCAAGGAAGATGATAGAGTGGCCTTTCTGTGATATCGGCTACCTTTCTCAGCGTCCTCGTATGCATCCATCTTGACCCATAGACTTTCCTGTGTCAAGATTTCTTAAGAGATCCTTGACTCAATTGTATTCTACTACCGTAGATTGTAGTTTCTCTCCTTGAAAACTATCGCTGCATATAAAGGCTTGGGAGACCTTTTTGCTGCAGGTCACAAAGACGATACTGAGCAATTCTGCCTACCTGCATTTGCTGTCACTAAATCACTGGCCCCATCCAGTAGTGGGCCCATATTTTCCTCTTTTTTTCCTTTTACTTCTAATGCAGTTGTAGAAGCTCTTCTTGTTGCCCTTGATGTCCCTTGACAGTTTGAACTCTAGTGCAGATGGGCTTTCCTAACACCATCCCAGCTTTTAGATATTTTCTATATTCTTCCTCTGTAGCCTGTTCTTCTAGTAAACACCCTTTTTGCATTGGAACTCAGTCCTCACTTACCAAGCCAATTTCCTGGTACATCTCATTTTCCTGAGTACCAGGAAAG
>NW_008825285.1:1219998-1237315 GCF_000699105.1 Pygoscelis adeliae | reverse complement strand
AGAGACCTGCCAGCTCTCCTGAGCTGTTTTTTTCTTTAGAGTTGCCTCTCGCAGGATCTTGCCTACCAGTTTCCTGAAAAGCCGAAGTCTGATCTCCTGAAGTCCAGGGCCTGGTACATATCTTCCTCATTCCCCTCAAAATCTTGAACTCCCTTATTTCATGGTCACTAATTAGCATATGTTTAGTACAATTATATATGTTGATATGAGTAGAGAAACCCGATTTAACTAATTCTATCTGGCTTTCCACTTTTCATTCTAGATGCAAAATAAGTGTGTTTGGACTGCATTCAGCGAATCCTGTGCCTAGGAAGAACCATCAGGCTGTAGTGGCAGGTTGTCTATGTAACTTATGTACATTGTACAAGGGTACTGGCCTGGGATAGTTTCCTTTTGCCTTAAAAATACCCTCCCTGTGAACATATTCCTTAATTCTGACTGCAGTCCCTCTTTGGTTCAATGTTCTGGCTCATAAATTGCAATAGTCCATATCTTGGCACCATATGGTGTCATTTACAGTTTCTGCAAGGTATTTGCTTCTAAATCATACCAGCTGCACAGCTATAAATTAGATGTGAGGCAGGAGAGAATCAAATCAATGAAACGCAATGCTATCATGACTGGTGGTGTCTAACTTTTGGAAAATCTGTTTCATCCTGGTGAGTCTGGGTGCACTCAGAATTGCGCCCTAAGTTTCACTGCTTCTCAGCATTTTTCCCTCTTGCCTTTCTGAAGAGCTTTAAATAAATTTTTGTAGTTCACCATATCTTGGGTATCATGGACTTTATTCTTCCTAACTAAAGATATTTCTTGGGAGGATTTTAAGATTTTTTTAAGTGCAGCATACTCTAAATTAATCCAGGTAAATGACCCAAAAATGCAAAGGCAACGATGTCTGAGACCTCAGAGCTCTTGTGGTCTTACAGCATTATCTCATCTCATAGCATTTCAAAGTCTTCAAACAAGTATTCAGACCATCTAAAAAATCTTTCAATCTTCGGGAACCAAAGCTCCAGGGTTTTTGATTTCAACTCTTTAAGTCTTTCCTTAATCTTAAAGGCTTTAGATTTGGTAACTCCTTCTCTGCTGATAGGCCTTATTACTAGAACATGCAGGGTCAAAATGTGATACGACTGTTTCTCATTTCAAATAACTCTATCTGCTTATTTATTTATTACATCTACTAATTTTCCTTCTAAGGATGTCAAGTAACTGCTAAAGTGTTACTCCTTTGGTCTTTCTTTACTTGAAGTTTGCCAAGAGGTCATTAAAGCATTTCTGAGAAATGTATGTGTCATTAAAGTTATCAGCATGTGACCCTTGATGTCCTAGTGGTTCCCATAGCATTTTCATTAGACAGCCAGGACTAAACACTTTGAGAACTGTTGTGTAAGGAGCTGCTCAAAAAGTACAGGTAAATGACCTGTAAGACAAGATAGATAGATAACGTATTTTTCTTTTCTTTTCTTTTTTTTTTCTTTTTTTTAAAAGCCTGTAAAATAAACAGTTGGGAATTCTGTATATCTCCAGAATGCAAAGCATTACTGGTTCTAGAGGAAACTATGTGGAGCCTTCCTTATGGACCAAGCCGGAATTTGTTCCGTGCTGATCTTTTGCTTTGCATTTCCTTTGTAAACACCAGTCCCCTTCAGAACTTGCCTCCACCCCATAGTCCTCCTGACTGCCAAATCTTCCTCCTGGCTGCCAAATCTATGCCTGAATGGATGAGTCAGAGGGGGAAGAAGCTAAAGGTCCTATCTGAAGCAGCAAATGAAGGTAACATGAGGTAGGTTTGGGAAAGGAGAACCTTTGCTAGTGATTTGAAGAATATAAATAAGAAGAGGAATTATATCAGTAAGTTCATAGAGATTTCTACACAGTACTGGGGTGAAATCAGATAAGAAGCATTAAGGTAAATTCAAGAAAAAAAATTCCTAAAGGTGAGATCTATTAGGTTGTGGAACAGTCTCCTGCTGGAAGTAGTGAGAGCAGAATGGTTTGGGTTATATCATTCAAATACTTCACATGGAAGTATATTTACACTGTCAACAGCAAGCATTTCCATTTAAAAAAATTGCTACTATACATGCATGTCAAGCAGTCTACGTTTAGAAAAGCAAACTATAGTATTTCCTTTATCACCCATCCTATGTTTCTAGTTATTATTTGCTTACCAGTGGGAACAGTTTTATTGCTTTTTTTTTGTACAGATGGCAAAGAGAAGAATTAGAAAATGCGTAGTGTTTATAATGTTGTAGAGGTTTGGAGGTTTTTTCTTCCTTCAGAGAGTAAAGATCAGAATGAAATTGTCTTCAGCAATTTGAATGTTTTATTTATCCTGAATAGAAGAACGCCTGAAGTGCTGAGGTGTAATTTGGTGCAGAATATGCAACGTTACATTGCACGGAATATATTTCTCAAGGAACTATTTTCCTTTTATGGCAGATACGTAACTGCCACTAATGACAACAGAAATTACACATTTGCCATGGGAAACTGACTGCTGTGTCTTGCCCTGATATGGCCACTTTGCTACACTGATATTTCAAACACTTCGTATCCTTTACTAACCACAAGGATATCCCATACACACAATTTTTATTCAACAAAAATATATACATATAGAAACACAGATATTTATCATTGTTGCATACTAATGCCTACACTTTTAGTAGCATAATTTCTAAGGGAAAAAACAGCCATATGCATAAACAAAAGGATACTTCATATAAAATTGGGCTGAAAACCGGCAGGTGTTTTAAAGCACATATCTGTTTGAACAGGGAATGTAACATTAGCCAGTATGCAGCCCCTGGGCAGCTGAGAGGCTTTTGGTCAACCGTAAGTGTGCTATAGCCAAGCATGTCAGCATAGCTCAGCTCGGTCTGCAAGCCTGGCTCTTTATGACTGCTCAAAGGGCCCCAGCAGGACTTTGTTGGTAGCTGGTAGCCCAGATGACTTCTCATAGCAAATTTGGCAGCAAGCAGAGATATGGGAGGTATCTCTTAACAGGCTACATTGGGTAGCAGAACCATTTAACCTGGCACATTGCCTGGGCTAATTAGCTCTGCAGAGAAGATGGGTAAATCAGTTTAAAACACCATAATGTAACCAACCTGCTTCTTGTACCTGAGCTGGCTCACTACATGCTATCTTGTGTATCTGTTCAGGGTGCTGCAATTGTGGGGTATTAGTTAGTGATGTATCCCAAATCATCAGCACACAGACCAGGGGACAAAGGATGTGAGCTAATGGGAATGCACAGAAAGAGACAAAAAACTAATTTTCTATTGTGTTTAGTCTCTCCAAAATATAATTCTCTTTGAAATAGATCACTAGGATGAACCTCTTGATAGGACAAACTTATTTTCAAATCTTAGGGTTATACGAAGGCAAAGCAGTGCAAGAAGCTCTATGAATACATTTCATGGGCATGTAAATTATTTATCCCAGGAAACCACTTGAGCTATTCTAAAAATATCCATAGGTCATATATTTTCAGGTACATGACTCTGGCCTTAGCACCATTGCTAGTTTTTCTTGGCTTATCACGCTGCATTTTTCAAATTTACACAGAAAGTTGGCTAACAAATGGAGAAAAATATTGTAGAAATGGAATAAAAATATCAAATATCTTTTAGTTAATTCACCTTCTAGCAATGTGATTTAATTGCATTATAAGAGAATAGGCTGGACATAAATGATTTTGAAGTCACAGTGAGGTAAATGATGAACATACATAAGAGAAAAGATATCAATAGCTCTGAATAATTCACTTTAAACTTAAAACATACAGTTAATAAAGTAAATACTATCTCTAATTCTAAAAATACAGAAGAAAGCAAGAGGCACTAGGACATAACCTCAGCCATATAAAATGTAAGCATCCTGTCTGATAACTGCTGGGAGAGAAACACAAGTTATTAGAGATAGCTGTGAATGGTAAAGCTGTCCTGTTCTGATCTTATGCTAAATTAGCCCAGGAATTCTTTGCTTTCCTTCTGCATTTGTCATAATCACTATTTATTCCTTTAAAAAAGTGTTGGAGCTTGTAAGATTCTATGATTTAAATTAATGTTAACTACTTTCACAGTCACAGAAGATCATAAACTCAAAACAATGGGTTGCTGAGCACTTTGTCAGAACAAGGTAACTCACCACATGACAAAATTTGGCCTTATTTCTTACTGGTTATTTTGGTATCTGTTCATTATTTTAGGAATCCCACTAGTCTGCTTACTTGTCCACATTTTTCAGTTATGTGAATGAAACATATTTTCATAGGTCATCTAACACTTCCTAAATGCTTTTGTAATTTTACTGCTACTACTTCGACTCGAAGTGCAACATTTCCTGGAACAGTATTTAATCTGTATCTGTCACAGTATTTAATTCTTTGCTTCAGAGAATATTCTGGTATCAAAATATAAATGCTATGGATTTCTAAATGCTTCCCCAAAGATCAAGCTTTACACCTCAAATGATAAGGTTGCGTGCTTTCACTTATTAGTATTATCTTGCATGCACACTTTTTAGTATCAACGTATTGTGCTTTCCAAGCTCAGAAGAAGATGCAAACAAAACTTTGAATCAGCTTAGGGCTCTGTCTCTTTGTTTTCCATGGATCACCTTTGATCCAAGCTTTTGCATGAGTTATAAGTATGTTTGGCACTACCCTGGCACTGAACAGAACATGTGTGGAGTGGCAAAAGGAGAAAGCTAGCAGTGATCAAGGCAAGCACATTTTTGTGCAGGTTGCAAATTTCATGCCAAGGAGTAGGACATAAAGGGACAGCATGTGAAGACTGGCCCTAACTAATAAATTCCTGGCTGACACTTTAAACTTGGATTTTTTCTAATGACTGTTTCATTTCTTTCTTAGAGAAAAGATATTTCTACCACCATCTATTTCTATTGCATTCAGATCCAATGCCCTGTTGTGCTAAGTGATGCAAAGACAAAAAAAAAAAAAAAAACACAAAAAACCAAACCCTAACTAGAAAAGCTGCATCATGGTTTCATGATAAATCACTGTTCAAAAGTTAGATGTTCAAGCCCACACTTTGTCATCTGTGTAAAGGCATAGGTAGATCTAGAAGGAAAAGCTCTGACATATCCTGGATACCTATCCGAAAATAAGGCAAACAGAGGTATCTACCTCTCTGTACTGACTACAAGGGAATATAAAGTGACTAACTCACTTACGTGTCTAACTTTTGATGTTTAGATTACGGCAGATAAATGTGTTCCATACTGTGAAAGAAAAAAGTGACTTAGAAGAATGGAGCAGAGTACAATCAAATATACGCATCATTATTTTTTATTATTATAAAAGAAGAATTGTAAACACCATCTATATTCATCTGTCCCCAACCTGTCCACTGGTAAGTGATTTATGTTGACACATATTATGAGACAAGATTTGTAAAAGAAGGCAACAGCTTTTATTCAATGGATTATACAGTTTTCTTGCTTTTTCAAGCTATAACAGTGGGTTCAAAAAAAGTCTTTTCATCATTAGAGTTCTTCCTTCTCTCGCATCCTTAAGGATGAGAACTGTAAGAATATTACCATGCAGAGATGTGCAATGGCCAAGATACATTTTAAAAAGTCATTTGAAGAAGAAAACACTGGCTATCAGGTCAGTTCTAGGAGCCCCAAGTCTCAATTTAGCTAGGGAAAAGAGCTATTATTTTCATAAAAAATAGAAAATGGTAAAATCAGAGTCATTACATAATGTACTTATTCAAATAACAGGTCAGGATAAACACTGATTGTACAACTCTGTGAGAATAATTTGCATTCTAGCACATGCACACAGTAAATTAGAGATTGGGGTGTTATCAAACACACACTCCTAAGAGGAATCATTGGGTTTGCTGGTCCTCATCAAGTAATTAAATCAGTGCAGAGTTCAAACTGAGCCAAGTCTTAACACAAAAATATATTGTAAGTCCATTACAGGAATGGCTCAAGTGAAGGTTGACTTTCTGGGAGTGCACCTATAGTTATCATGGCAATCTTAGCTGGCATCAGAGTTAATCAGACAAATCATAATGTCCACTTTGAATAGTCATGCACCACTTCCCTGTCTCTGCAATCAGCTGAGCAATCCCTTCTGTATTTCTTCCTATGGGACACATAAAACTACGCATTTCTGCATGCCCTTGTAAACAATCCGCATTTGTTAGAACTGCAGAGTCCAACAAGCTTCAGTGCAGATGAAAAAGCCAATAAAAATACTGATTAAAGTGAAAGAAATGGCTTTGCCAGTAAAGCACACTGGAGAACCAGCACTTCAGTTCTTGTGCGCTGATTGCCACACATCTGATAGGATCGTGCTTCATCATCAGCTTCTTTATTGTAAAACCATAGAGAAATGACAAGAGAAAACAGCTGAGACTTTGGTGAGAAATCTAATATGTAAGAAAAACAGGAGTACAAAAAACAAAAATAGTGACATTCAGAACAAACTCTCTGAACCTGCTTTAAATGGAAGATACTGGGTTGTGGACTTTTTTGGCTCCCAGTGGAAACTGAAGAAAAGTTAGAGGATAAATTCATCTGTTTGAGAACAGAAAGCTGTTTGTGGAAAATGGAGAAGACAACAGAAAGATTCTTCAGCGTTTCCTGGACAGGGAGCAAAGTCAGCAACCTGGAAATGCAGTGATCAGCGGCGGTGTGGGAATCACTTCCAGGGACCACATGCAGCAGTGGTGGCTATGCCCTGCCAGTTGCTGGTGGCCCATGGGATACCCCCATTGCCAACATCTGGCTGCCATCTACCTCTTTTTCAGTGGCTTGCACTGAGGGGTGCTGAGGAGCAGCACTTTCTGCACTCTCCAATAGAGTTTACATTTTCATGCCTCATCCCCTGACCTCACATCCTAGAGATGACATCCCCCACAGAACACAAAAGCAGATAAATGTGGAAAAAGTTATTACGTGAGGTTTGGGGGAAGAGTTTTTTCCCCCTAGTGTCAAGATAAAAGAGGTTCTAGGTGAGAGGAAGACAGCTGCAGCTGCCAGGATAAAAAGGCAGCTATTTGAACCTAATTTGATATTTTATTTCCAGCAGCCTAAAAAGCCTTTAGTTCACTAAAGGCCAAGTGATACTCAGCAGAAGAAAATTAAAAAAACTATACAGAGAGAAGGACGCTTTTTAGTCCCTCTAAAGTGAAATGCTGTGAACCATACAATTCCAATTTCAACCTCCCACTTAAGTATTCATGTGGATAGCCTTTGCACTGCAGTGGGAGTAAAGGCGCTCCCAAAGTCACAGTAATATAGCTCTTTCTCATGGCAATATACTTCAAAGGAATAGGTTTACAGATCTTACAGGTGCTTAGGATCGATTTGAAAATGTGTGAGGCATCAAGGCTCAGCTGACCTCACAGATTAAACATGATACACCATTTCTACAATAACTTGCAAAACCTTCCCAGCGATGCCCTCTTCCCCGTAAATCTTGGGTTTAGTTAACCAAAGAGTAAATAGGAACTTCTGTCTGTTTGCAAGTGGCTCTGTAAAATATTTGATCATCAGAGGACTCAGTCACTCTGCGAAGTACGTCACAAAAACAGAAGTAACAAACATTATAGCAACAGCCATCAACGCAAAAGAAGAAGAAGATAAACAAATCTGGAAACCTAAACTGGGGAAGCATTTTTTTATTTTATTTTATGCAATCATATCAATTAAGAAATATATTTGTGATCTAACAGAATGAGGTCAGGAAAGATGGAGAGAATAGGAAAGAAAGGTTCAGACTCAGCAATGTTGGAGTGAGATGTTCTACAGTTTATGACATTATTTCTCACAGGTAAGTACAATGTGAAAATGTTTATACAGTCTTTCAAAGTTAAAAATACTCCAAATATTTCTATTAACTAAAGAGGAGTTAGTCTTCCAGTATGAAAAGTATAACACTGTAATTTAATAGTCCTCTTAGTGCACATTTTTAGGCATATGAAGGAGAAGAAAGTAACTGGGAACAGTCAGGATGAATACACCAAAGGTAAAACATGCCTGACCAACCTCACTGCCTTCTATGATAAAATAAATGGATTTGTGGATGTGCAAAAATGTGTTTCTCCCTTTTGAGCGTAGTACCACCAGAAAAGAGAACATGCTTAGAAATAATAGGTACCTTCAAACTGTTGGTCATGATATACCTTCAAATTTCAATATCTGTGAGACACTGTAGGAAGAAGCCTTGCTTCATGGCACCAGTGTAGCAAAAAACACATCAAAAACTTGACTGTAAGTCAGCAGTATGATGCTATTGCACAAAATTACATTTCATTCTGAAACACAAAATCATATTTCTCTTTTTCCTTTCATGAACACTGGTATTGAGGAACTCTGATAACATGTCAAGGTAAACATCAGTCCTCCTAATAAAGCCTTTGATGAGGTTAGATTCAAAATACTTCACCATGTAGCTGTTAATGGCCCAAAGCTTCAGTGGCTCCAATTATTCCTTTCCACCAAAACTGAAAGAGCTCTCCAGGACTGCTTTTCCTTCACCAAAAGTCCTCACCTGTTGGAAGCCATGCTTTTGTCTCTTCTGTCCCCAGCATAGGCAAGATATACAGTCAATAACTAGCTGCAGTTGCTGCCAATTGCAAATTTTATTCTTCACTGACTGTCACCGTAATAATACCAGAATGCCAACAAGAATCGGTAACAAAAATCAGCTTATGGATACAGAGCAGCTCTGAAGAGCTAAGGATGCGTTCAGCTCTACCCTCCACTGAAGGCAGACCTTCCATTTCCCTGGGCTGTGCAAAACTTTGGGTTTTACCTCATCACTCTCCAAAATGCAATTTTAGATTGCACTAAACATATATTTTAAAATCTTTTATAGCCTTCAAGGATTGTCACTTCATCCTAGACAAGGTATTAGTCATTTATATGAGCCATGTGTGTTAGCCACCTCTAGGCTTGACTATTTTGAATTACTACGTCTGAAATGGAATGTGAAGATACTATACTGCTCTTGGAGAAGTAGAAGGGCATTCAGCCACAGATAGGCTTAAATAATATTATTTTAAATAGACAGTAATTATGGGACAAAGACCACTAATTGGAGTAATAGGATGGAATCGCCAAGAAATGCTGACTACTTTGCACTGTGAGGGTGAAGCAAAGCATCCGTTGGTGCCATTTAAGCCACAAGATAAACTGAGTTTGCCTTTGCCTTCTACAGAACAATATGGTGCAGCAACCCCGACAAAACCACAAATGTTTATTTTACATAAATGTTAATTTACACAGTATAGATGGTATTAATTCTTTTTTAGAGATACATGAGAAGACAACACAAATTAGGCAAAACAAATTTTTTCTATGTTTGTCAAAATTCCTCACAATTATTGGAGCACATGCTGACCTTGTAAAGACTGAAAAATATGAAGAGTTTTTTCGCTGAAGTAACAAGAGCTACAACATCATGAGAATGAAGTAAATAGAAGGTAAAAAAAAAGCCTCAAACCATCACCATGAGAACACGCTTTTTCTGGTGATAAGGAAAATAAAATTTAAAAGAACAAATAACTCTGACTTCCTGTCACTATTAATGAAATTTCATTTACCTTTTCTATTTAGCAGCTATCAGTCTTCATATATCAAATTTAATTTTGCACAGTTATTCATTATTTTTCAGTTGTATCAATAAATTAACCTCATGGATTGTAAAGCCAGATGGGACCACTATGATCATCTAATCTGACGTCATAAACCAAAGAACATTTTTCTTGATTAAGTTCAAGCTGAGAGAGTGTGTGTGCATGCGCATGCACACATATACATATATATGTATATTTTTTAAATTGATTGTCTACAATTCTAACAACTCAAGTTTTGATCCAAAACCTGGGTCTGCTAAATCCACTGGATTATGGATCACAGCCTTAAGGTTGACACTTCCAAAAAATAGAAATGCATTTTTCTTTTTTGGTTATTTGACTGCCAAATTAGAAAGATGGTGGCAGCTGCCTTTTAGTATACAGCATACGTATTTCAGTGTGGGAAAAGAATCAACATTTGAAAATTAAAATTCATCATTACCTTTTACTTACAGCACCTGAATAATTGTTAAAAACAACTAATTACCTGCATACCAGAAAGCACATTTAATTGGCTGCTCATAAACAGAGTTCATTTTGAAAGCCCTCCAGGGGGATAGGTGCAGAAATTCCATTAACCAAAGTTGCGCGTGAATTTGAGCACTTCTTCAAAAATATACTCTGGAGACCAGTTTTATGCATATTAGCTTTTCCCTTCAAAGTGCTTTTCCTTTTCCACATGTGCATGAATGAAAAGATTTGTCCACCTACAGGGGTACAGTTTTTTATGAATGGAGAAATAGTGGGGGTTTTCCCTCTTGTAACTGAGATAAATGACAAGGATGTTGAGCATTTTTCTTTTATAGGTTCAGGGAAAAGTTACAGAAATTACATCATCAGGATGGGATAGGGAATGAAAAATTTATATGGAAGAGATCACTTTCATTCAGAGAGGGACTGATTACGCAGACACTAGGTTTCTGGGTTTGCCAGGCAGCTTTGTGTCCGAGCATGAGTCATTCAAAACCTTCTCCCCTGTTTTGCTACAATATCAAGACAATAGCACAATAGCAGAAAAACACACAACCCCCCTCTTGCCCTAACAATATTATGGCCACTGAGAGACACACACACAGACACACATACACACACACACCATCTCTCACATGCATTCACTCGATCCAATTTTCTCTTCTCTCGAGCCCAAAATGAAGCTGCAGCCAACTTATTGAAGCAAACAAATGTATGGCCTCTTTCTCTTTTAAAGGGAAGACGCTATCTGGATTCCCTCTTGACGAAGTAACGTCAATCCTTGTCTACCTTATTCCTTTGCTGCAGAAATTGTCACCTTCAAAATTAATGGTCCTTTTCAGAGAAGAGTGCCTATCTCAAAGCATTTATCTGATAGAGCTGGTAACATTTTTCCAAAGAACCATCCTCCATCAGGAAATGCTGTTTCATTGAAATTGAAAGTTTTAAGTGAATATGTTGATTTTTATAGTATTTGACAGAAAAATTCAAATGCTTCAAATAAAAATCTAACATTGGGCTTTCTGACTTGACTTTGTCCGGATGGTACAATCTTGTTCTATTTCTATTTGCACATGTTTTAAAACTTAATTTCTAAATAATGCAATATTGTTTCCTATAATTCAATATTATATTCTAATGTGCTGAGATCATCAGGCTGAACTGTTTTGCCATTGCTGAAATGAAATTTTCAGTAACAGTAGTCTCGATGTTTAGAAATATATTTACTTCAAAATTCTGTCTTGAAATTTCGTCTTTAAGTTACAACTTTTTAATTCAATGCAGATTGAAAGGAAGTTAAAATATTGGTATTTCTCTGAAGAAGAAATTTTATTTTTTGATCAAACGTCTAATAACTATATAAGTAGGCAAGTTCATGTAGACAGTTTTACATATAGTGGTTGGGTTTTTTTTTCTCTCTCTCTTGGTACAGGTAGTTCAATGTCTTCTGGAATGCATACAACACATGGAAAACTTCCACATAACACATGCTCAGATATGAATTACCTGCAGTCTATATACATTATTGGTTTTCTTGCTTAAAGAAGGAATTTTTAATGAAACTATTTGCATCTGGTTGTAGTAAATTATTTAAAGCTATAACATATATTTGCATTTGTGTGTATATCTCTCTATAAATGTTCACACCCACCCCAAGCACTATCGTTAAAAGAGGTTTTTGTTATACATTCACTTGCTAGAGTGGATGGTTCCTTCCCAGTTTTATACCTCATGTGATGAGTCGTGAATTGCGATGACTTAAGAAAACTTTAGGTAAATCCCTTGTAGAAAGCCTCCCAGATAGACTCTCAAAGTGATATTTTAGAAGCTGAAGCTAAATTTCTTCCAGTATTATTGATCTGCTATAGCCAAAGCAGCTGCATTTACTGAATCACAAAGGTAGTTAGTCTCTTGTGATTTCTGCATTAATATGAAATTTTATGGTAGTCTTAGGCACTGCTTATATTGCAATAACAGTGTCAAATAGCCCAGTTATAACGTGATTGATTTTCCGGTCAGAAGAGGTGAAAAGTTGTCAAGTCGGCAAGATGATGAATGGATGTGACCTTACTGTTTGCCTGGAAATACTAAATTCCTCAGCAGACTCTTGTTTTATCTTAGGTAGCAAACAGTGATAATGTTTGGAGAAAGCTACACATTTCACACGCACTTTTCCCAAGGTTCAGACACCCACTGACCATGCTGTGGCCCAGTCTCCTGGCCTAGTTGGTACAACATAAACAGAGACATCTCTGTCACCTCCTTTTCTTTGCCTTTGAAACATAAAACTCCACACATATAAAGCCAAACCCTCCCCTCCTTCAGAGGGGCAATTTTTCTTCTGTCTTTATTCAGCCAAAATTCATGTTGTTTATCCTTAGGAATTAAATTAAAAAGAAAAAAAAAAAGAAGGATTGGTCAGCCCCAACATGTCTCTAGCCATGAATATTAAAAGTTTCTTTCTGATGCTTCTCAGATAAAGTTGGTGGCCATTCACACTCTCCAAACTGAGCAGAAATTTAATTTGAAAAGCTTCACTAATTCTTTTGCACAAAAGACAAAATACTGCAGAACATATGTGCTGGTTTTGGCTGGGATAGAATGAATTTTCTTCATAGTAGCTCGTATGGGGCTGTGTTTTGGATTTGTGCTGAAAACAGTGTTGATAACACAGGGATGTTTTAGCTATTGCTGAGTGGTGTTTACACAGAGTCAAGGCCTTCTCTGCTTCTCACCCCACCCCACCAGCGAGCAGGCTGGGGGTGCACAAGAAGCTGGGAGGGGACACAGCTGGGACAGCTGATCCCAACCGGCCAGAGGGATATTCCATACTATATGACGTCATGCTCAGCAATAAACTAGGGGGAAGAAGAAGGAAGGGGGAGACATTCGGAGTGATGGCGTTTGTCTTCCCAAGTCACCGTTACGCGTGATGGAGCCCTGCTTTCCTTGAGATGGCTGAACACCTGCCGGCCCATGGGAAGGAGTGAATGAATTCCTTGATCTGCTTTGCTTGTGCACGTGGCTTTTGCTTTACTTATCAAACTGTCTTTATCTCAACCCACAAGTTTTCCCACTTTTACCCTTCCCATTGTCTCCTCTATCCCACGGGGGGGCAGGGAGTGAGCGAGTGGCTGTGTGGTGCTCAGTTGCTGGCTAGGGTTAAACCACGACAACATAGAACAAATGTTTGTTGATATTTTTAAGTATAGATAGTAAGGAATAAAGATTTATTTTTATAGCACTTTGAAGTTATGAAAATCATAATTAGCTCTCTGGAATTTCTTATGATAGCATTAGACTTGATGAAATAATTTATGGTAAATAAGGAGTTCCTTATGAGTACCGCCATAGTATTTCCACCATAATTCAGCATTAAGTGACTGTAAAGTATCAGAATTTTTAGCATCAGCTGAGGGATGGTGCATTTCACATCTGCATTAAGACACAACGCCCAAGTGAATTTAAAAAAAAGTGTTGCATTGCTGTAAGGAAGTCTATTGTGAAACAGCAAGGCTTTTCTTGCCTCAGGCTACAATAGCAACTAGTTTAACTCAATGGTCAGAGCACTCCCTGGGGAAACAAGAAGCCTGAATTCTACTGCTGGCAGTAACTTTCCCTTTGTTAGCAGCACATGTACAAGATTATTTTTAAAATAACACCACATGTATTAGACACTCACTCCAAGATGACTTATAAAAACAATGTTCCATATGTGCAAATGAGATTTTGGCAAGCACAAAATTATATGCAGAAATTACATTTGGGTATGGAAAAGACTCTTTTCACTAACCCAGATAGATATTTAATTTCTATGGGATAAATTGCATGCTACCTATTCACTAACATAATTTTCCTACTGATGATTGACATTTAGATATCAAAGAGGAAAAAAGATAGCATAACATTAGATTGCACACCTCGGAGGAGTAAAAGGTATTCATTAGACTAGGTATTCCAGCAAATGGCATGCTAAAGTCTTGACAAAAATCATGTCAAAAGTCATGTCAATCTTTTTTTTTTTGCTACCTCAAAAGCACATCTGTCTGTGGATGACAATCACTCATACTGGCACCTGAAATATAACAAATACCCACGCTCGAAAAGATGAAAGCTAGAATCAATGTGCAATACACTGCATTGCTGACCAGTATTCAAGGACATGAAAATGCAAATAAACAGGGCTTGAGTATTCCCACAGGGACAGCGTGTGGCTGAGGGGCAGTATGGAAAGAAGGAAACCATGCAAAGGAACTCAAGCCCTCCAGGGTGTTTAACTCTCCAGAAGGGGTGTGATGCACAAACAGCAGCAAAGCCCTGGAGTAGGGGACAATTGCCACACATTCCTCCACAGTGCTTCTTTCAACCAGTTTAGAAACAGTATATCCTGGCTCCAGAGAGAATCCAAGCCAGTGTCTGTAGCTAAAAAGAAGAAGGCGTCTTTGATTAAACCTTATCAATTTTTATGCAAGGGTTAAATCAGAGGGGGAAATGAGAAGTAATTTTTTAGACCTTTAACAAGGATGGAAAAACATTCAGAATTCTCCCCTGGGAGAAAGTCAGGACCTAAGTTAAGAAAATAAAGAGAGCTGCATTGCAGAGTAACTGGATGAAAATGACTTCCTCACACCAGACTGAACCGTTCAGAGGAGATGCACTACATATGGGAACATGTATCCTGCAGTTAGTGTCTAGTTATGTTTCCCTCAAAATGAATAATGCTAACAATATAACAATAGCAAGATAATAAAGGAAAGGAGGAAGATTTGTGTTATCTGTGTCCATTAACCCAAACTATGATGCTTCCATTAAGTATTAAATACTTTTCTATCATTAGAAATACAATGTGAAATGCTAAAGAAATATACTATGTAGTGGATTTTTTTTAAGAATTTTTTTCTTAAGAGACAATGAGAAAAGCAACACAGCTCTTTTAATCCTGTAATCTCTCTGGTAGCAATCAGCTTGGGGTACATTTCAGTTTGTTCACTTGTCATCTACATTAAGAGTCCTTCAATGAGCTTTTCTTTTAAAGTAAATACAGAATGACATATTTATAATTAGATCTCCCTGACCATTCCTTTTTAGGTTTGAAGGATATGAGATGTGGACATGTCATGCAGCCCCTGCTCCTGATCAGTGTGCTAAGGAGCTTAGACTTTCACTGTTGATTAGTGAATTGTAAAACAACCAACAAAATATACTATGGGTGCTGCTGGTTCAGATAGTGTGGCCTCAGTTATTCCCTGAGTGCAGGAACAGTCAGAAACTCAAGAAATGTTTTAAATCACACTGAAAAAAAAAAAGTTTTCAAACCAATCCTGAATTTCAAGCAAAGAATATTCAATCATTTAAGAACAACATAAGCCCCTGTGAACACAGCAGCAAGCAAAACTCCTGTTTCTGTTGAGCCTAAGAATAGTAAGTATGTTTTAAGATCATTAGGAATACAGGATAGTATTATATGCTAGCGTTTGTAATTCCCCTTGATATTCAAATCATTCCTTAACATTCATGGCCATTCAAACTGTCCATAACATTATTTCTCACTAAGGGATAAAATGAGATTTTTTTTGTTTGTTCCCTCTAGTTCAGATTTGGTTTTAATCATTCATGGATTTGGTATCTATGAGCAAATTTCTCAACAAATGTATCATATAATTTTCTTTGATAGTCTCGGAATAGCCTAATGATGCTGAATTTTCATGAGCTTTTCAAAACAAGAACTGTATTCCAATAGAGGGATCTATGCTTGCCTGTTTTCTTTCTTAATGTATAGGACGAAAAGCTTTCTTTTTTACTGCCTTAGAACAAAAATCAGAGATAATTGCCCCACATATGTTCCTTGGTTGTATTCACTGATCAGGGGAAAACAAGAATCATTCAGTACTTCAGCTGTGTGGCTATAACTTTACTAAGGGAAGTCAACTTTGGGGATTTAGTGAATCAGCAATGTTCTTTAGCCTTCTGATTTTTACCAGGACTATTCAGCACTAACGTGGACCTCGTGGGACCCCAACTCTTCCACTTCCATCAAGACTATAATGTCAAAACAGCCAACATTTGCCATTGTTCCGACCTCCCTCACTATACCTGGAAAACAGTCGATAACTTCCCACCTTTTTCTTCACAAAGGAAAGCTTTCTATCCCAATCTTCTAGAGTCAACAAAATCTCCCTTGCCTGTTTTTACTTTGTCCTGCAGTCTACACGTCATCAAATTTTTACATTAAGTGGCTCACTTTACCAACTTCCCACCCAGTATCATCTAGCATTTTAACATCTATGCTCTATTTATAAGTCAAAGTTACTATTTACCACCCCTTGTCCATCAAATCTCTTTTCAAACAATAATACTCTTACAAATCCTAAGAAACCTCATCCTTCAGTTCTCGTAACTATGGCTACTCCAATAGTGCTAAATAAAACATGGCCAGTGACTGAGCTCTAGTCTTGAGGCCCCTTCTACTCTACCCCACACTTGGCCATGGGCTTTCTCTGGGCCCTCGTACTGCTCTGTGACCCCGAGTCATAATTATTTAATGTTTACAGGGAGGGGTTCAAGATGTCTGAAATAAGGGCTGTGTTGTAGCTCACCAGGGAAATATTTCCATCTCATGAAAACCCTGTATGCTGATCTCCCTGGAGTATGCTATGAGGGCACATACAGGGTATTTGATGCCATAAAGTCTTCAGGGATAGTATCGGAGGATTATGAAGAAAGCAAAATCTAGTGCAGTCTTGTTACCTGCAGGTAATGGTCCTTGGAGTACGCTGTTCCTTGAGCCATGCTCAGGCAGTGGGGAAAAGTCCTAGCTGGGATGGGATCATGTTAGCAGATAAGCAATACAGTGATCCCAACAGTCGGTGATCTACTGGTCAAGACTGCTCTCTGTCCATGTCTTATTCAGCAGTACAAAAGATATGTACCTGGCAGTACAGGCAAACATATCTGATTCCTGTGTGGCAAAGGCACTTAGAAAATTAGATAATCTATAGGGCAAGTAAAGTCATAACAAAATACTTAATTCTTAAGGTAAGTAAACATCAAAGATGGAATCTGAAAGTTTACTTTCAGCACGGGAGTCAACTGTCAGGTTAAGACAACCAAAAATAGCTGTCTATCTGTGACCTGCATATCTAAGTGATTCATACTGATCCAGTCAACAAGGCCAAGGAAGTCTAAAGAGCTATTGCATTTATATAAGGTAGATACCT
>NW_008825285.1:1201312-1219876 GCF_000699105.1 Pygoscelis adeliae | reverse complement strand
GCAGCTGAGCCAAGTGACTGGATTGACTGTAGCAGTAATGCAAATAACAGTCTCACATGTAGGCATGTCTAGGGTGAACTCCATCTCCATTCTAAACCATAATTCAGCTGCTTACTCATTGATATCTAGTGCTATCTGAGATGCCTTTGGGTACTATGTCTGGTCTCCTGCAATCACTACAGAAAGGCACAGGTCTTCTATATGTCCTGTGTCATACCTGACAATTCATGTGTAAGTATCAAGTACCATTTCAAAAGGCATCAGACAGCTATGGGTGGGGAGAGGAATTGAGTCTGAGCTGTCTGGATTCTGTCAGTGAGGGAGACACCTTCAGAGGGCAGTTTAGTCCTTCCCGCAATAATGGGAACACAATGAGCATTTAAATCAGATGTTTAATATTTGATAAGAGTAGGATGGCATGACTCCCAAAATAAGGAGCCTACATAACCTACATAAACTACTTAGGTTATCTCCATTCCACATATCTTTCTGCAAGGGGTGGAACGATCCTCCAAAAGATATGCTGAATATATCATTAGAGGATTGAAAATGTCTGAACTAAAGGATGCAGTCTGAAATCCAGTCTAATGCCACTGAAGTTAAAGATATTCTGACAATGATTTCAACAGTGTCAGAGCTTTAGCTGAAATTTCTTAGTTGGCACCAATTCTCTCTCACACAAACTAGGCCTTGGAAAGAATGATTGTATCATCATAATGTAGATTATACAGCATATAATGTTTGGGATTCTGAGAACACTACAGTCAAATCACTGTTTACAAGTCATATTGCCAACAATTCTTAATCTAGCATTATGCTACAAAATTAACTCTCAAGAAAGTAAATTTCACCACAATGGAATACTTTATTTCTAATTAGCAAGAAGCAAGAGAAAATTGTTAACCTGTCTTCTGTAGTCTTGATTTCCTCAGGTGCTACAAGGACACAGCTCTTCAGAAGAAAAGATTTTTTTAGTTGTGGACCTAAATGTGGATTTGGAAGCTTAATTTTAGACATTTAGCTTTACAGTAAGAAGACTAGATATCTTACTTGGAAGACTACTAAAGTAAAGAAGTGAAAAGCATGACTGCATATAGTCCAGAGAAATCAGGAAGGTTGTAGGGAATATGACATAACGTTACTACGTAGAAGAAAAAAGAATACAGTCAGGTAAATAGGGAAGACAAGGTCAAGAATTATAAATCTGTAATGGAACAAAGGAAGCCTGTAGACATACTTAAAGAGAGGAGTGAAATGGTCAAATCACAAACTACAATAATAAACCTAACAGCTACACTTGGTGTGTGTTGGAGTTATGTTTGAGTTGGCCAGGACTGAGAGCAGATGCAAAGACAAAATGTTGGAGAGTCAGCAAAACTTATGCACAGCCTATATATGAAAAAAGAACAAGGGAAAAGAACTGAAAATGACACCCAAGTTGATGGGGAAGATGATGTTGTCATCAGCAGTATGCCTTAGCTACATATGTCTACTCTCCAGAAATTACAGGCCAACATTCAAGAGAAGGAGAAGTTCAATACATTTTTAATTTTGCTGTTCAATTTTTAACTTGGCTCTGGGATATACTTTGCATAAGTTAAATACAACAATTGGGTCACAAGTTTTCCAGCAAATATTGAGGGGTCGTCCTTTGGGAAAAGTGTATAAAATAGTTCAAGTGAAATCTAAGGCCATACCAACTGCCAGCAAGACATTGTCTTTTTACACCAGGTGGGGCTCTGAATTAATAAATCTGACAGATCTTTCAAAACCAAAGTGGTGATTGACATTAAAATACAAGAGTCAGAAATCAGACAATGAAAGAGCACAGTGACAATGTGTGGCATGTAAAAAAAAGCATCTCTTTTCCCTTCAATGTCTTATTACTAGTAAAAACAGTAACAAATTTCAAAGAACACTGTTTTTTTGAATTAATGGAATTACAGATGAGAAAACACTGAACTTGATTTTACCTTCATAGCATTTAATATGAGATCAGAACATCTCGTAGTGGTATAGCTGCATTGATTTCAATTAATTTAACCTTCTGACTAACTATAAATCAGAGAACAGAAACAGTACCAATGAGCCTCAATGAGCATGAGAGTTGCAAGGAGCCAGAAAAACTCTCAAGTTTAGTTGTCAGGAAAAAGCTTTCAATCTAGGGAATATTTTATACATCTCTGTGGAAGGCACTAAGCAGACAGTCTAAGCTTTGCATGGATTTTTGTAAGCCCATGCACTAGAAAAAACACCTTAATTGAGCTAATTTAGAAGTGTTCTTTCTGATCAATATATTGATTTCGTTATAATTTGATTCCTGGCCTGGTGATCATCTTTATGTAGCTCTGTAAATATATTGTGAATTTGAAATGCACACAAATATGTAATGAAATCCATTAACTAATAAAACAATGATCAGTCAGTTCATGAGAGATGGGGCAGAATTTTAAGATAAATGGCTAGTTTTCTGGTGGGGAATCTTGCACAAACATTACATAGTCTGTTGCTTCAGCACCATCTTATTTAATAATGACAGAACAGTGGCATTGTAAAGGACAGGAGTTTGCTATTTATCACTACCTCTGGAAGAAAATATGGTTGCAGGGGATTCCTGTCAAAGCCAAAAGAAGAGCTGAAATTGTTCTTTTGTACTGCACTCTAAGTAAACACCAAAATATTCTGTTAACACAAAAAATATTTTCGAATACATATTTGCTCTTCATTGGACCTTTCCCCAATAAAGTGTTATTTTGAAGCAGTGAATCTATATTACTATCCACTCATGATTCCTTACATTCCTGTGAATCTAGTTAAAAAACTTAATTAAAGCCTGATCTTGCGCACAGGATGGTATCTTTATAAGTAGTCCCACAGGAATCCTGTTCTTAGGGTGAATAAAGTTACTCAGCTGATGTTTATAGGATGAAAAATAGTGCATATCCAGTGGATGTATTCTGACCTCACTTACATCCCTTGTAGTCTTTGGAATTAATCCAGTCTAAATTAGATGATATTGCTGTCCGAGTATTCCTGATTTACTTCTGCATGGTGGACAACAGAATGATGTCCTGAGACCACCATAGTCTCTGCAGATTTGACAGTAGTTCTTTCCTCTCTGTTGGAACACTGATCAGAATTTCTAAACAACCACTTTCCTGTGTCATACTAGTAGCAGAAATACTTCCCTTTTTTTAATAAGCTTCATATTGTATTGTAACGAACAGTGGAAATTTACTATAATTAGAGAAGTTCTAACTTGACTCTTGCTATTTCCCAGGATCTCTCAGGATCATTACTTTCCTGAACTATTTTCCAAAATCTCAGTTCAACTTGAGCTGGAGGCAAAGTTAGGTTTTTGACTTTAGATTTTCGTTTGGGCTCATCTTTCAAACACTTATTATTTTCCTTGCTGGCATATGTTTGCCCATCGTCAGTTAGAATCTGCATGATTTTACATTTATAAAGAAAAGTTAAGCAATTCAACCAAACCCATAAACTTTTTTTCTAGGGACCAAAGTGGCAGCTTTCTCATTACATATCAATTTACAGCTCAAAATCACGAATAGATCAATGCAAACCATCTGCACCTTGCAAGTTTTAACATATCTCCCTTTCGTCACTCTCAGTAAAGCAGAGGAAGTTATGCAGAGCATGTGGTCTGCTTTCACAAATAATTTCTATGGAAAACAGCAGTCAGACAGTAATACAGGCCCAAGGTGACCTCATTACTGAAATTTGTTCTAGTTGTCATTAGACATATCACACTGTGTCACTCAAATCGGGAAAGGAATAAGAGATACTGACACGCAGCACCAGTGATTAGAGATGAAAAATACTGTTACACCATAAGAATCCCTGGTGGAAAAGAAATATGCATAGTGTTTAAGATTCATTTGCCCCCCGATCTGTCACTACTGCCTTTATGGCTTTATTCTTTTTCTACTTGTTAATTCTCCTTCACAAGGGACAACACCTTTTCGTGAAGAATATTTCAGACGCTGATGCTCACTGGCCAGCTACCTTGCATAAAATATTGCTGAATTTTTGGTAGTGACGCCCTCATGTTGTGTAAAGATATTTACTGCAGTTGCAGCAGGCCAACTTGGACAAATTTTTTTTTGTGTTTATCGGTGCAGGCTCTTATCACTGCCTAACTGTAGATATGGCTTCATTCTTCACAATTTTAAGTTATGGTTAGATCAGGCCAAGTTTTGGCAAGGAATGATACCAACAATTCAGAAGACGGCACCTTCCTAGCCAGAAGCAAAGCATGGTTGGCAAAGACCCTAGTGAGAAGAAATAAAATATCCAGCCAACTGTCAGTTCCCACCCCCAGCTTTTTCCATCCCGGTAACGAAAGATCTGGGTCAATCTGGCTTTTGGGACTTGCTGCCCAAAGGATGTACTTCCATCCTTGATAAATATTCTCCTGCTGTGAGTCCTCACAGAGTCAAAGTTCCTCAGTAGTTTCAGGACACACCTCCTGAAGCACAATAATTTGAATGAGATTTAGTGCCAGATGCTAAGGCTTAGCTGATTTTCCTTGACTGAAGAAAAGGTCTTTAAAGCCAGGTGCTCACCATTTATCATTATCAAAGATCTCAAGATGCTTTTCGCAACAGTGTCCCAGAATAAGAGCAAAATTATTGGGCATCATCCCAAATGTTATGGCCAAATTCCAGTTTGACTAATTACATTCTGCTTACCAAAATTCTCACTGCTAAGCAAAAGGAAGGGGATTCACTTTCTGTTTCTGGCCTGGACATTTGGACAGTTATTGCTGTGCACTTTTAACACTGTAGCTTTCCACCTGAGAGCTGATGAGTCAAAGGACATCTTAGAATCATAGAATCACAGAATGGTTTATTTTAACATAAAAAGACTTGGGGAGTCTACAGGATGAAGGGTGTTACATGAAAGCAAGATGTTAATGTTTCCTTTTTCTTTACAGACTTTTGCAGGTGGCTTGCTGCTGAAAATGATTCACTTTTACACTGACCTAGACTTGGGAGGGGGAAGAGGGGGTCTTAAAAGAATTTTGTGAAATGCTTAAAACGTAGATGAGACCAAACAGGAAACAAAAAAAAAAATTTCGTCTCAATTACTCAAATATAAACCTCACTTTCAAAAGCTTGATCTTTCATGCTGCAAATCTAAGTTTAATTATTTTCTATTATGCTGTCCATTTATGTCCTGTTGAATTCTTAATTTCTTTCCAAAGCACTTTGTACTTTGATAACTCTATGCTGCAGCAGGACTATGTGAGTCTGAGTTACCTGTCTCCTTACAGTGATTAAAATACTTGACTGAGCCAAGATCAGTATAAGTGATTTTTTCAACCTAGCCTCTTCATCCTCTCTTCAAAGTATTTTAGTTCTTTTTGCCATTCAGACATCTGTCCAGGTTGCATGTTTTCTTGAAACAAATGTTTTTATGGTCAACCCCTTCCCTCTGAAGTCTATGACAACATTTTCGATCACTACGTTCAGAAGGACCACTATTTGATTTTCAGTCAAATCTAAACATGATCTCTCTTAAGCTTCTCATATTTTAGAAATTTCCCCTTTGAGTAAAATTCCTTTCAGTGCTAAAAGTACTGCAGAATATAAAAAAATATATATTCCATTCAACTATAATGTTGATAGGTTATTTTTTTCTCAAGATGTATAATTTTTATCCATACATTTTCAGATTGGTACCTACTACATCTATTAGTCCTATCTGGAATACTGGCAGTACTATTCTACTATTAACTTTACTAATAAAAAAATAGACAGTCTAAAAATGAGAAGTCCAACCCGTGATAACTCATCATACATTATAAACCAGCCGTTATAAACCAGCCTCAGTACAACTGTGGGTAAATTGTCTCTTGTGAACAGTTCTACAGCTGTTAGGGTTCATGTTGTTCCCTTATAAACTAGAAATATAAATTTTTATTACCTCTGGCCATAATTTAAATTACATGAGCCCAACTCCATGCTGTAGATTAGTGTACTGCCATGCAGTTCGGCTTTTATTTTGGCACACTACAATGCAGCTCACACATGAACTCTACCATCAGTAGACATGTGATAGGAAAAGAAAGGATAAACACTCACAGTATTAAAAATGCTAGAACAAAACCTTAGGTCTATAAAGAATTATTACTGTACTTGCACCTATTCTCATAGGTTATATTCTTGGCAGCTTTACATCACTAGAGTGAATGGTTCAAGCACTTCGCTCGTACTCGACAAACACTCTAAAGGTCAGTGCTGTCACCCTTTCACTAAACATCACCAAAAATAGCTACATAGCTGTTCTAGGAGCTCTTGCTTTATTTATTAAATAAAATTTGCGCTATAAGGTTTTTCCCACATCTTACGTTGTAAAAAACTAAAAGAGATATTTTTAACAATGTTTAAAAGTTAAAATTTTTGAGCAATCTGTGCAAATAAAAAAATCTATTCCACTTCAATATTTTAAAAAATAATTTTACTTTCAAAAATGTAAAATGTATCACATCAGCACTAAGAACTGCTTTGCTCTTCATAAAAAAAAGTCACACACTCCCCCTCCTCCCTACATGTATTTCTTTAACTAGAAAAAAGGGTGATTTAAGAAATATGGAGAGGTCACAAGAGAAATCAGAAAAATGCACCCCAACATGCAGCGTTAGCTGAGACAAAAAATAAAACCATTTCATAAATACCAGCAATAAGCAGAAGCTGTCCCTGCATAGATTTAAGCAGAAATCTGTCCTTTTGTACTCAATTGCAAGCAGAAAAATTCATTTGGCACATGTATATTTAACAGAAGAAACACATATGTTAAAATCTGAATTTTTCCTTAACAAACTATATCCATTACATTCTTCTGTGAAGTCTTACACTTTGATATACCTTACAGTAAGCTGCAATTTATAAACTACCAGGACACAAAAGAATGTGGATGTTACCCTAAGCCTGTTCCAGCAACTTGCTTTACAAAGTCATAAACATTATGGCTAATTAACAACCTAATGGAACGCTGAGAATGAAGGTCTTGCTTCTCTGTGCACTTCTGGGCTCGCCTTTAATTGGTAAGGAATTTCCAGGGCTATAAACAGAACACCACATCTAAGCAATGTTCAAAATTTACTTTTGGCTTTTTATCTCAAATAAAAATAATAATTATCATTAGCTTTCCGATTAATTTTCATAACTCATCGTAGCTTGAATAAAGAGTTCCTCAAACCCAAGACTTGGATTAAGGACTTTTGCATGTCTCTGGTTTCATTTGGTTCATCATTGTAGGAAACAGTCTCTAAATGAGTAATTATTCCTTCATTTTGATTGCAGGACAAAATATATCAGACAATCATGGTTTCATATCAAGGAGCTGTGGTGGTTAAAATGTGGACCTGGATTCAGAAGCTCTCAGGAGTCTCATTCCCTGCTCTGCCCTAGATTGAACCACATAACCTTGGGCTAACAGCTCAGTATCTCTACCTGCAACGTTGGATAATAATCATTCCCATCCTTAGTCTCTTGAGACCACAAGCTCAAGAAAAGTAGTGGTGGCATGAAGCCTGGATTTGCACAGAGCCTTGGACAGCCCGGCATACTACTAATTTAATAATTAATTTTATATTATTAATTTTATTTAATTTTCATTTCTTTGTATTTATTTTTTATTTTTATTTATTAATTTTATTTAATTTAATAATTTTAATAAGCAACTTGATCTAGTTGAAGATGTCCCTGCTCACGACAGGGGGTTGGACTAGAGGACCTTTAGAGGTCCCTTCCAACCCAAACTATTCTATGATTCTATGAATTTTACTAAACCATTTCTTCTTTCTCATCCTCATTATGAATATTGAATTATTTCAAAAACTTAGTCCATTAAAAATGTTTCCCACAGTTTTTTAATGGCATATAAAACATTTTATAAAATCTCTCAAGATGTGTCACATACAACAGAGAACAGCTATGATTACTTTTGGGACTGAATAAATAGGAATATAGCTCCAAACAACCAAAGGAATTCTTCCAAAGTTTGGAAATAAAACCAAAAAGGTTGATTTTTTTTTTCCCCAAAGAATAACATAACTAGCTATTCCAGATGTGAGCTTTGCCAATACTTGTTTATTAAGTGTGAGGCCTTGCTCCAGCAATTAAAACCTTTGGGAGAGTATGCAAACCAGAACATTTGCATTTGGCCTTGAGCAATGTACCTTCTGCACGACAGTGTGCTCCCCACAGTTTTGAACATGCTGACAAACTAAACTAACCAAACCTCCGGAGAACCAATGACTAGAACCTGCAATAATCCAACAGGAAGGATTGCAGGCTTTATAAATGATAGCATGGTAAACTAGCACAAAGTTTATGGAAGGACCAGGCTCTGAGGTGACCATCGCTGTAAAGGTGGAAAAGTTTTACCGTGGATACCAGCCAGACAAAGGTATAATAATAAAAACAGGGGAAGGCTCATCATTTTGGAGCTGATGAATGCAATTTCTGTTGTTGACCTTTCAGGGCCACATTCTGATCTCGAGGGAATAGGCTGACTGTACTGCTTCTGTTGTCAGCTGCATGGGCTCATGCAGATCTAATGATAACATGTTTGCATGACCCGTCTGGCCAACTGCTGTCCCTAGTCTTGTATTTCATAATCTTTTGAAATTAAAATACAATTAAATATCTTTAGAAATGGTTCAAACAATTTCTGAAGAAAGAATCTTGTTTTGTCCTGTACAGAATCATCACAGTGGTTTTCATTTACAAACAAATAAAAAATTAGGCAAAACATTGAATCTGTAGTTATCCTCACTTTTTCTTTACTTACACATGGGAAAAAGTGTGCTTTCTTTTCTTTCTTTTTTTTGCAATCTGTGGGCCTCAGATTGATAAACGCTGCTCCTAGATAAGGTTTAATTTTATTCCTGAAAAATTAACCTGAACATCATCTACTTCTTTTCACAGCATCCTCAAAATAGGACTTGAGTGGACAAAAGTGGTTGTGCCAGGGGCTTATTCTCACATCAGTGTTACCTTTTCCCTGGGGACAGAATTAATTCCTATGCAAACCATATATTTTCTTCATGATTTATAAACAATTTATAGTACATATCCTAAAGTAAAATAAAAAAAAAAATCTAATTAGGAAAGAACCAAGGCCTAAAAAAGGCTTGAAGCTATGGTATTTTTTTAAATTAAAGCTTAAAATAAATTTTTGCTATTTTTATTTTACATTCTAAAAATTTATGTGGGTGGATTACAACCAAATAAACAGGTGTCAAAAGCACAGCAGAAATCAAGATCAATGTGATTTTAATCCTTGAGCATAAATCAGGAGAAACTCTGTTTAAAAAAAGCCAATAAGGTTATTAAGCGTTACCAGAAAATGTAAAAGAAATCCTCTTTGCATGTGAGCTACATCTGCAGTAGTCAAATTGTGAAATCTGGGTAAGTTTGAAGGAAAATATATAATATGCAAACAAACCATAGCTTCTTTTGCGATGTGACATGCACTAATAGCTAACAAACGAGAGGCTATTTCAAATGAGCTGGTCCTGCACAGCTGAATTACGATAGGCAAATGGGATAGGAATGAATTATAGAGCAACGCTCCCTGTCACAATACGCCTTCGCAAAAGCTACTTCCCTTCAGAAGTTATCGGCACCTGCCAAAGCCACAGGGATTACCCTTCCCCTACGGCAGCATGTAATAGGAGGGGAAATTCTGGCTCCTGACCAAGAAACCAGAAACTGAAAAATGTACTAACAAGCGAAGTGAGAAAGCTAAGCCAAAATTCTTTAGAAAAGTAATAGATTTATCCATGCCCATGCCTGACTCCTTATTGACTTTTAACCTCCGCACTGCAGCATTAGAACTGCTCACTGAGCACCATGGAAAATGGCAGACAAATCTGGATCTAAGAGGGTACGCTTCGTCACCCAGCCATGATTCACTTAAGAACGACAAATTCACAGAGAAATTTGACCCACCAATATACTCTGTCCCACTCGTAAAAAATTGTCAATGTATATGTCATCTGTTTCCAAAAAGCCAAGAGTCAAAGCATGGAAGGAAGCACTGTGCCATGGGGAGTACAAGGTTGCAGCAGGCTGCTGCATACATCACCTGGAGTTACTGCCTTGAGCTGAACTTCAAAATACACTGAGGTAGCCTGGGATATTTGCCCAGTGAGTATCTCTGATTTTCTGGTCAAGAAATAGAGACCCTGGATCCCTTTGACAAGAATAATAGCGGGAACCCCCACCTGCTTGCCCAATTCTATCTGCTCTCCTCTGCATTCCAGCCTTCTGAAGGTCCTCAACAACCTAAAAGCACTTCAGCTCAATTCAGTGCTCTTCCTATTCTCCAAACACGGTTATCGCTTGTAGTGTCTAGATAGGGCGCTCCTTTTATCGTCTCTCCTTTTATCAGTTCTTTCAACCTGCTAACCAATAAATATACCCAGCCACAGAAAAATATTCTGTTCTGAAGTGTGTGATGGCAAAAAATCAATGCAGAAGGGGCACAACATATGCAGCATGAAGGGATAAACAGGTACACAAAGACGGAAGAAGAGCCTAGACATACAGGAATTGATAGGTCTTCCCTGTATACATGAACGTCCCCTCCAGACATCTATGTAAAGGTACAGATTTAGTACTTCATGGGTTTTTTTGTGAAAAGAAGGCGCACTTTGTTTTCACCCTAGTGATTGATTCTCATACAAGTTAAGTAGCCATCTATGAATAACGTTTACTTTAAGAGCTCAGGTGCTAGATGTCTCTACTATAAAGATGAAGATATAAATTCTGATCATCTAAGCTTAAGGTAAGTATTGTTCAACAGAGCAGAAATTCTGTTTTACGATTTCTTTTCAAAGTATTGGAAATAATTACTAAGGACTCCATTATGCAACTCAATTTGGACCTCTTGAACATATCTGCTATGAAACCATCTTCAATTATGTGATCACAGACTATTTTTCCATGGCATAGCTGCAGCTCTTTTTGTGTGCACTGTGGATGGTATTCTGAGAAATGGTATTCTGGGAATGAATCAGGTTTATGTAGTGAATGAGGCTTTCATTTCTCTCTGCCTCATTTGTTTCAGGAACTGGAAGGTATATAATGAACCAGCAAGGGACTTCAGAACGAGAAAATAAGATTTAATGGTTAAGGCAGCTGCCACTGAAGGAGTGAATTCCATTTCTGGCTCTGCCACAGAGTTCCTATGTGATATTGGACAAATCACGTTTCCCAGAGATGACCATTAATTTGATGTTCCACATTTTCTGGCCTCTATACAAGACAATTGAGCTGAGCTATTGAACACTTATAGCTGCAATTGATGTAGATTAAAACTGTATTTATATACACATAAATATTGATTAAAATTATGAAGACTATGAAAAAAATATTATTTCAAAATCAGCTGATACATTGTCAACTATTTTGTTCTTCCTCTCTCTGTGCCTCTGTCCATCACCTGTGAAGTAAGGATAACAAAACCGTGAATGGCCAGGGTATTATGCAGGTAATTTCATCAGTGTGTGAAGCATTCAGATATGATAGCCGTGAGAACAATGAAGGAACCAATAATTTTGTATTCAGTGCAGGTTTTGAAAGATGTGTGGTAAGGAAAGCCCTGGGGCCACATAATACATGAAGAGGAGGGAAAGAAACACAAGCTAACTGCCGATGAAGCAGGGTCATGTGGAAAAAACAGTATCCATTTTTAAAAGAATGTCAGAGTACCTGCACTCAAAGGGGCCAAATTAAGTTTTGCAGAAGCAACCTTAGTCCTGGCATTACATAGTTTCTGTGTAGGCTTAATTTTGTTCTTTTCACGTAGATTTGGAGTTGTGTTGTCTGCTTCTAAGAAGCATTCAAATGTATATTGTAGGTTTTATGCGAAGAAGAGAAGAATCCAGGCACCTGCCACCTCTCCCATTTCTAACCTAGGCCACAGAGAAAAGGGAGTTTGAATCTAAACCTGTGTTTCATACAGGTGTAGAAGAGGTAGAATCTGATGAAGTTTAATGCCTTGGATTTGGGAATGAATGTCCAGATTGATGTGGCTTGGAATGAACATCCAGATGGATGTGGCTCCACTGTCTGGAAAGGCTGAATCCAAGCTTGTCCTCCGAAACAGGCCTTCCTCACCTCATTCTACAAAAACTAGATATTCCTGCAGGGAGAAGATAACCACTTGGTGTCTGGACAGGACCCCATTGTCTCACTCATTCATTCAGGAGAGCATGGCTGAGCAACCAACGCCCTAGGCCACCAGCAGACAGCCACTTCTCAGTTCATGAGCTCAGAGGATATTAAACTTAGCTGGTCCACGAAATGGGCTGGGCAGGCTGAGGTCTGCCCTGGAGCTTGGCTTTTACCTCACTGCTTATCTGAGCTGGTCAACTCCACCACCACATCTGCCAAATCTGGGGCAGGACGTGTGACCAGGTGAATCTGAGCTATCACCTGGCTGGCTGTTGTACCTGCACTGAGGCTGCCCACATGTACTCACACAGATTGAAACACAGGGGGAGAGCTGCTCCTTCCTATTAATACAGACAGGTTCATCTGGAGGAAGAAAGTAACTGGGGATACTTTGGCAATTCACTACAGCTTGAAGTTACGATAAGGTAATCACAATGCAGGAAAGTCCTACCTTGTTACTAACTTCCCTATTATATGAAAGCCATGAAAGAAATGAATATTGTGACGGGGTCATGACTTAGCTTATAAAACCTGCATATTAAGTTGTGGGAAAGATTGCTGCTGAATGCCTTGTTTTACTGTTCACCCTGGTTTGCAGCCTTCTATTTTCTGATACGTGCTATAGCTGACACTCACTTTGCCAAAATATATTATTACAGGCCACATGGAAGATCATATATCAGCAAATAATGGAATCAAGTTAAAATGCAAGTTTCTTATAATGAACTGAGCCAGCCCATTTCAGCATTAAGTTCAGCTGTTACGTTGGGAGAGAAGGTAGGCTTTAAGGTACGTTTTAAATTTCATTGCCTGTGAGAACACAAATATGTAACTTCAGAATTTCAGGACAACATGCCTGCTTTCTAAAGCTTAAAGCAGTTTCATTCATAAGGTTTATATTTTGTCAAAGTATTTTCACTAGATTTGCATGCAAATTATGAAATACAAAACCAATTTAGTACAGCAAAGAAAATTATTTCAATCACTAAGGGAAATAAAAGAAACTTTTACTTGGAGCATGAAAAGAGAAGAAAAGAAAAGCAAACAAGAGATTAAAACTATCCTCTCGATGAATCCCAGAGTTTGGCCTAAAGAAGATTAACCAGAAGAGGAAAAAATAGTTAAGAATTTATTCATAAAAATTACCAGCCATAAATCTACATGCTGAATAAATTAAACATTCCTAATCTTTCACATCTTCATTCTAAGCTTTCCTGATCAGAGTAGAATAAAAACTGTAACTTGGACCAGGCAGGGGTGTAAATTGCTCATTCCAAATGCTGGATGGCATAAATTATCACAGACCCATTGAAGTCATTTGAGTTGTGGTAGTTTATCCTACGTGAAGAATCAGCCCCACATTACTTGCCTCTATGTAGTAGTTTACGACTACATTTATTTTGGATCACACCAAACCAAAAGATATATGTTAAATAACCAGTGAGTAAACATAGACATGATATTCATAGATTGTCAGGACGACATTACATAAAGCAATTCAATACTTAGGAAAAAAAAAGTGTTTAATGGGTCTGTACTCTGCTAATGAAGCCCTCTGATGTTCATGCCTCAATTAAAACAGCATTTTAATACTGAGGTTGTATGACAACAAACTGAAGTGAACAGTGTAACAGTCAACTGAAACCCTTCAGCCAAGTATGTATCTCAACATATGATGTATGTATCTCACCAGGCACCTGATTAATATTAGGAAGAAAATACAATTCCCACTTTAAAAGTAGATAGTCTTTCTCTTAATTCTCATGTAGATGCACATACATGCACAACTCTGAGCAGAGCAAAACAAGGTAAGGGAACTGAACAACAACTAGGCACCTCCTATCTTAGAGCCTTAGCAAGACATTTTGGAAACAACTGTTTTTAAATATTCAACGGGTTAATTCCTAAAGCAATTACATATTTAATAATATTTTGATTACAAATAAACATTTAAAAGAGCCTCCTCACTCAATTCCGTTTGAGTATCAGGAAATCAGAAGTACACGGGCTATTTTTAATTTGGCCAATCACCTTGCAAGCAATGAATGATCCATGAACAAGAGGTATAATTCCTTCCAGGATTCAAACTAGCTATTTAACTGACAGTCAGATCCAGATAAAAAGATTTCTTTGATTTTTGGTCTAAGCACCAGGAAGTTTCTTTCATCCAAAAATTTTTGTCTGGGGATAGAAAAAGCAATTTTAAATTCCTGGACAGAGTATAAATATATTTAGAAATAAAATTCTAATACCTATATTTTTTTGCTCTCACTAGACCAAAAAGACTCACTTTACTTATTGAAGTCCTTTGTTGTTTTCTGTTACCTGTTTGTATCATTTTAATGACTACAGTCCCCAATGAGCATTATGATCACATTTTGGTAATTGTTGTAGAAATACAGAAAACCACAAGATTTCTTTGCACAATACTGTCAAGATTCTTCCTGATGTGCCTGATGGAGTAGAAGAGGAATGATGATGACAATGATGATGATGATTTGGCAAACACCTTACAAAACACATGGCACAACAAGAAGATTTTGAGAAAGGGAGAAAAGGAAAAAGCAGAGGGTAATCTGAGAAAACGATACAATTACTTATGGCAGTAAATGCACAGCAAGAGCAGCTTTAATGCAGATGAATAGTTTTGTATGGGTCCATCACAGATACTGTAGGTAAAAATAACATGAAAAAACAGTCCTCTACCCCCAAATGCTTTGGGAACCAAGAGTAGCATTTAATGCAGGAGAGACCCACACCCCCATGCTGAATTAGTTTTAAAAGGGAGAGAGCACTTCCATACAACTCAAGAGAGCCATTGCAGTATGTATTGCACAGCACAGCAGAGCCCTGACACCTGTGCACTACTGCAACACAAACAGATAACAGTGGCAGAGCCAGAGCTCCCGAACCTTGGCTCTTGCTGCTCCCTTCACCACTTTCAACAGGAGCTACTTATTCTCTTGGAGTAAGGAGGGGAAATTGTGGTTCCCCCAGAGGTGAGCAGGCTGAAGGCCCTCACATCTACCTCTGACTTCAGTCTTACCACCTGCAGGACAAAAAGCATTTGGGAAACTTCCATTCCAGTCAACAAGGAACAAAGTAGTATTTGCAATGAGCAAATATAAAATTCCAGCATATGGACATCAGTCTTAAGAAAGACATACTGCGAACCGTTCCTTTAGGCAACTTCTTGACTTGTGAAACCATGCAGAGGTACTCGCAGACACAGCAAATCATCAACGTATCTCAGTAAAGCAATTAATTTTTGTTTTCATTAAAGCAATTTCTTAAGATATGTTTCCTACAATAGTGCTACAATCTGACAAATGTCTGGAGTGATATACGGAAAGTCCTGACGTGCAAGTGCCCAAGCTCCTTAACACAAGCCATCACATTATTTTAGATACATGTGAAGAGAAAACACTGCACTAGGGAGATTTGACTTCATTTGATAAAATGAGCCATGAGTATTCATCAGTCCACAAGGAATGCCTTGGTTTCCAAGGGAAGGAAACCCACAAAACTGGTGCAGAAAGGAGCTATCACGTATTCAGGCTACAACTCGAATCTGAAAAACGGAGGGACAGGAGCAGCCTGCACTATTTTGAAGTCTGGACATAGCCTTTACATAACTCTGCTTCCCAACAGCACAATGAGGACTTTTTTTTTTGTTTGTTTGCCTGCTTCTTGTTTCTCTTTTCTAGTTAGACACAAAAGCTCCTGAATTCAAGGACTACGATCATCCCATATACCTGCACCTCTTGGGCCTATTATGGCTGCAGCCCTGAGTGGTATATCTTAAAGAAAAACATAAAATGTTGCCAAAAATAACAGATAACTATCCCTGAATTCAATGCCTCAGGAAGATGCTAATGAAGAGTACATCAATGGAAGTGCCATCTTTCATACAAGGTATGAGAGCTCCTGATTGCTGTGTAGTCATGAGTGACCCTGGGTATTTTTTGCTAATACTGGAGACCTTGTCTCCTGAATTTCTGCTGACCCAATTTGGTTGGTTCCATTTCTTTCTGCACACCTAATTTCTCCCCTAAAGTACTAAACTATTCTGGCATGATAACTGTATCTTCCTAAATACCTATTACCCTCCACCGTAGGAATCTTTGAAATTCTTTGCCTATATTTCTGTGTTTGATTAACTATATTTCCTATATTTTGGGGAGGAAGGGTTATTTTGAAACAAAAGCTATTCAAAATGTAAGCTTTTAATTTCAGTAAAAGAACTGTGCGACTATCTAACTGAATACGAACAGAGTAGCCTCATATGACAATATGTGTGCAAGGATTTTTAATTCTGGAATTTGTTTAACATTCTCCTTTTGTGTTGGCTGTTTCTTAAAAAGTAAACGGTACCATCTGTATAGACCATCTGAACTGAACTGGCCCTGAACAGGAACATGAACAGAATGAACCTACAGATATTCCACAGCACTTTGTCAAGCCTGATGGTAGCTAATTTACTTCCAGATAATATGGACAGGCAATTATTACCAGAAAACTTTAATGAACAAAAATTAAGAAGAATTCTCTTAATTTTGCAAGCATTACTTTCCATAGGAGTTTGTTCTGTGGCGAAGTTTTCAGCAATATGAAATGATAAAGGAACGAGTCATAGGGGTTGGTTCTGAAACGAGCATCTGTTTTCCCACTCCTGTCAAAATCATTTACCATTATTTAGTGTGAAGTTTGCCTTGCACATTAGCAGAGCCTATGATACAGGGTATCAGTATATGCCTATGAGAACTGTATACGCTGCATAGCTACCTCTGTGTGTCCAGTCCCACATATGCTGCCAGTTCCACATATGCTACCAATAGCAGCAAATAACAATCAAAGAGTGGCAGATGAAGAATAATTACGTTTAAGGAATGGGGCAAGAGGCTGAAGAAAATCATAACACATCGAGACATCCTTGAGGAAATCTTGGCTTGCCTACTTTCATTTCATGCCTGCTTGGTCCTCAAAAGCTCCGTCCCCACCTCCCCTCTTCCAGCATCCTGCCTTTGGGCACTCTCCCCACCAGGGCTGGCAGCATGACGGGAAGTCACTGGTACAATTCGACATCCTAATTTGCTCCAAGTGCTCAGCTGCTGCTGCAAGACCAGCCTGTACACTTCTGGAGCTTGTCTCCCCCGCAGGGAAGTCAGGATAACTCGATTTGCTCCTGTCAAGGAGCAGGGTGCCAAGCCAAGATATCTGCGTCGGCTGAGCCCTTGGCGCTGAAATCAAGCCTGCGGTTCTGTCATGCCCTTTTTGTTGCTTGGATTCATGAGGAAAGGCTATAGGACCGCTTCCTCTCCCTGCGCAACTAAACTGTACCACCGTGGGAGGCTTGAACTGTGTTTTTAAACAGGCTCCCTGCTGTTCTGTGTCACATTCTTTCTTCTTCTCCTTCCATAGCAATTTCATATATATTACATTCTCAAACAGAGGGCAAACTCCAAAAATGAGCATCCTGCACACAATTTTCCAATGTTCATGGCCAATTTGCTGCGTTCTGCTGTGAATTTCATGACAAGGAATTCAGAAAGTATTAATATTGCATTTGAACCCTCCTCCTTTTTCCCTTGTACCCACCGATGCTTGTGTGCTCACAGTATGTGAAACAAAGGGGGGGGGGTCCTCAATTTCCAAAATCTTACTACTTATGCATTTTTACATAAATTAAATTAACCCTGACTTCATGAAAATGCTGACTTAAAAAAAAAAACAAAACAGCAATTTTAGGGGGATAACTAATACTACTACAACAAAACACCAATTAATATATTTAGTCATGTTTGATCTAATGCAGAATTTAGATTTATTTATGTTTCATTCCCATTTTTACTTTTTAAACTTTTTGGTAATTGTCTTGGTTTTGTCTGGGATAGAGTTAATTTTCTTCCTAGTAGCTGGTACAGTGCTGTGTTTTGGATTTATGAGGAGAATAATGTGATAACACACCGATGTTTTAGTTGTTGCTAAGCAGTGTTTATATTAAGTCAAGAACTTTTCAGCTTCCCATACTCTGCAAGCAAAGAGGTGCACAAGAGCTGGGAGGGGGCACAGCCAGGACAGCTGACCCCAACTGGCCAAAGGGATATTCCATACCATGGGATGTCATACTCAGTATATAAACTGGGGGGAGTTGGCCAGGGGGCAACGATCGCTGCTTGGGGACTGATGGGGCGTCGGTCAGCGGGTGGTAAGCAGTTGCATCAATTTTTTTTTCTTTTCCTGTTGGGTTCCCCCTTGTGTTACTTTCAATTACAATTATTATTATTATTATTATTATTATTATTATTATTATTATTATTATTATTATTATTATTATTATTATTATTATTATTAT
>NW_008825285.1:1187899-1201274 GCF_000699105.1 Pygoscelis adeliae | reverse complement strand
TCTCCCCCATTCCACTGGGGGGAGGGAGGGGAGGGTGAGCGAGCGGCTCTCTGGTACTTGGTTGCCGACTGGGTTTAAACCATGACAGTAATGTAAAATAAATGGCATGTTAGATTAGCTTCTTGGCTTACACTAAGTATTACCATGTATTTTCTCAGAGTGAGGTGCTCTGCAAGAGAGCATTAATGATACTCATTAAAGGTACGAAAAAGTTAAAGTTGAAAGGAATATCTGTCTTTTAGTTCCTCATTCTTTGCCAAATACATACATACCTTTATATTTATATATATATATAATTTGGAGGCAGTGAAATAAAGTTTTTCTTTGATTTAATTTCAAGAAAAATGTCACATGCAAAGATGCATCCACTATCCTTTCCTAGACATCAAAGCTATTTTCAACAGAAGGGTCTCTGCTCGGCCAAAAATATAGTCTGTTTCCATACTGCAGCTGAAGTTTGAAAAAGCTCAGAGAGAAAGAGGAAAAAAAAATCAGTTTTTCATGGCCATGTACCAATTTCTACAGGATGAAAGATGAAAGCATTTTTGGTTGAATCAGCCAGTATCTTTTAATTAGGAGAAGCATTTCCAAAAGTGTCTAGCTGTCTCGAGGAACACAAGTCTCGGTCACTGACTTCAATTTTGCAACAAAAATTATACTATGACTTAGTGACATCTTTCACAAAAATGGGTCAATTTTTCTTTCATAAAAAATGCAAGAAAACCTGACTTTCAAGTCATTTGGCCTTTTATTATAATATATTACATCCCATGCACTGTCTTGATGACATTTACTGTTTCCTATGCAGGATCCCAGAGTACGTATGAGTTGTACGAAGTTCAAAGAGGGCAATCATTAAAATTTGACATTTATGTCAATGTGTACACAGGGAGTTTACCTTTTCATCAGCTGCATATATTTTTTTTCTGGTGGAAAAAGCTGAATATGAAGTCATGAAAGACTTGGAGCGATTTTGTGTGATCCCAATTGAGACTAATGGGTAATTCTATATGATCGCAACTGAGATTACTGGGTAAAGGAATTGATTAAAGATTTTTTTTTGTTGTTATTTGCTGAGTTGTCAGGAGGTGTTGAGTCATGCTGTGAGAAGTTCAAGTGCTGAATCGTCTGCTGTCATATACAGAAATGTCACGTTATATTACACAGCATGCAGAACCAAGTTAAAAAAAAATTCTTTGTACATAACACAGTAGTTTGGTAAACAAAAACCTATCAACTTCATAAATCTGGTCCTCCTTCCAATTTTATGTTATTTTTCATGCCTGATAAGCTCAGATTTTCTCAGTGCACAAGTCCTAACAGATATCTTTCTCCAGATGAGCAAACTGATTTGAATACTGTAAGGATATGAGTATTGTCAGCCAAGCTTTAATAGGTCTTTCTTTTGGTTCAGAAGTGTTTCTTAAACTCCTCTTGAAAACAAATTGCATGTGTTGCACCATTTCCTTGTTTGGCCAGGGTAAAACAGTCCAGCAAACTTCTGCCTCTTGGCTCATCCCAAAATACTTTTAGTAATTGTGTTGTGATTTATTAAGGAGACATGAAAGACTGATGCTGACGCAATATCCACAATCAGCTTACAGACTCAAGGGAACAGTTTTTATGCCTGGCCATCTTATGAAGTGAGCATGAAGAAGAATGCATGAATTTTTGCTGTGAGTTTTAACCAGCTTAGCTGAGTTGCAAACAGCGGAGCCAAAACCCCACACAGGTGGGTCTTGGCAGGCATACAGCTGGGCTCCCGAGCACTCGGGAGGGAAAAGGAGAGCCACTCTGAGAAAAAAAGTTGCCTGTGGTTCATATGGCTATGAAGGCTGACAATAACTCCCCAGGGGCTATGTGGAGCAATCGTCTCCTGGAAGAAAAGCATCCTGACCACCTCCCCTCCAAAGCCTGGCTCAAAGGAGACTGGGGACAGGTGAGGACAAGGTCACCTACATTCCACATAGAAAGTCTTCCTGCAGGGGTCGAGAGGCAATGGAGGGTGAGGAGATCAACCAGCAATATCAAGCCAAACCTTTTGCATTAGCTCTTATTTGGTCTACCTATAACCTTGTTCTTTAATCCTGTGATTAAAAGATAGGCTAGGCTCTTCAGGCCCTTAGGAGGAATTTTCTAAAATCTCTACGCTTAGTGGAGGCAGTAAGCATTATACTCCTGTATTATTTTCTCAGCACTGTGAGTACAACCAGCTATCTCATGTTACATTAAAGGCAAGACCACGCCATGCAAAAAGTGGACGCACATTTATGAGGAGTAGGACAGTCAACGATCTCAGTGCATGTATTCAGGAGCCTGTATTCACTAGCTCTTATTCAAGCTCATTTAAAGTTGAATTTGCCTTATAGAAAGGCAAATATGATCAGCAATCAAATAAATGATGTTATATAGCCAGTAATCCATGTCTGCGACCTCGGTTAGCTGAGACTTAATACCGGGGGCCAAAACCTGCCTCTCCAGGAATAAGTAGAAGCTAGAAGTGAAGCTGTTTCAGTATGATTTCTTAAGCAGCAAAATACTACATAATGTCAACAAGAGTGAAAGGAACTGGCTGAATCAGGCCAGTAGGTAGTATTAGGCAAAACCCGCAAAATGACAGGTGTTTTATTTTAGAGCTTTATGCATATTGTTATTATCTTTATTTAAGAAAGAAAAACTCAATTAGGTAAATTTCATCTGAGCTTTCTGCTTTTATTGTATTTGAAATATAACCAAATACTGTACAAATTACAGAAGGGCTTTAAAGCAGAAAACTAGAAGATGTAACATAAATAAGACTCTTCAATACATTAATTTTCATCTTTGCAGAAAACATAGGAAGGAAAACTCTACTCAGTCAAGATAAAGAGGAAATTCCTACCTTCTAAAATCTTCCAAAAAAGCAGATTTTCCCCAATTAGATCTGTACAAGTATCTCCTACATCTCCATTCTGAATTTCTATATTTGCTAATCATTTGGATGCTTAATTAAAAAAAGATATTTTTTTTCCTCTACTTTCTTATTAATCTAATTCATCTCTGGAGTGAGAAGCCCTTGATACAATTATTTCACTCCACAATGCAATTCCATGAAGGTATAATTTGGGCCAGCATATCGTGCGCTTATCTGTTTCCCCATCTATCTCTTTAGAAATATACAATCTAATTTTAGTTATCAGATTTTCCTAAAGATCTCTGTTGCACCTATGGTTTAAATAGCTATTCTGAAAGTTCTTTTACATTAGTATGTATACATAATTATTACAGTAAATGCTTTAAAAGCTGCCCAAAGGTTTGTGGTTGGAGGTAAATGTTTCACTTTGTTCAGCTTCCCTCTGCTCCTTTTACTAACCAGCCTGCAGCTTCTAATGCTCTGCTGACAGTCACCTTTCAGATTTCTATACATCTCTTAAAGACAATTACCGTATTTACCCAATGAGCTAGACTAATAGGAGTGTGAAAGGCTAACAAGCTGGAAGCCTTTGAGGTGGCATCAGTGTCTCACGTCTCTTGATGTCAGTGAGTTGATAAAATTGTTACTAGTTCAAGAAGGCACACACCCATGGTTTCTCCTTTCAGGCATTCCCTTCAACTAAGGCTGGATAGTTAAGGTCTTGTATCTCAGATGCGGTAAGTGGGCTGAAATGTCAGAATTCACTCCCCAGGAACTTCACAAACAAGGGGTTTTGTGTTGCAAGGAGGACTGAGCCATTAGCAGGGGGAGAAATTGTCTCATTCCCAACTAATTTATTATTTTTTTTTTTTATAAAGGGAATGCCATCTCCAGCCTCTTTCTACCCATCATCTGAGCAAGGTGTTGATGAAAAGATAAGACTTTTTTAAAAGATTATTCTTTCCTGGAAACACCAAGCATGATGCAGCTGTTACTCTGTCATGTATGGCCTGACAATGCTCAGTTGTGAGGAAAGATATCCCACTCCTTGTTCAGCCTGGGAAACTGCTCAAGTCTGTGTAAAAAGGCCAAGATTTAACTTTTCAGAGCTGACAGCCTCCCAACACTGGAGCAGAGTCAGCCATCCTTGCTCCCCACCAGGCTGAATCGTCCTTTCTGAATTACCTCACTGACGTCAACGGGATTATTTCAGCTACAGGTACCACTCGGTGTGAGCCAAAATAGGAGAACTCAACCCAGAGCTCCTGTTAATAATAATAACAACAGTAATAATTAACCAACCAATTTTCATGTTCAGTAAAACTGTGCGTGTACCCCTTATCGCAAAACAAATAATGCAGTAATGAATATCGTCACCACCACAAGCCATTAAGTGTTTAGAAGCACACAGCAATACAGTGTGATAATCTAGGACAGCAAGTAGAGATTATATAGTTGACTCCAAAAGTATCATTTGCATAAACACTGCCTACTGAAATTAGATGTAAACAAAGATACCGGTCCTGGTATCTTGTGCAGAAAACAACTAACACTGTATCAAGGCCTGGATTAAGACTGATGCAAAGCAAAGAGTGCCACCTACAGAATTACTAGGAACATTTCCTTCAACACTTTAGGTCCCCTTTCCACCTGCAGACCATCTATGATGACGTTTAGTTAGCACTGTCCGGTGAGATCAAATCCAAGATGCTGTGCTCTCAGAACCAGTAAATTAACTGGAAAGCAAAGTAACAGAAGAGCAAAGCTGCTAAACAAAAGAGATGTTTGAAAAATTTGCTAGCGCTACAGCTATAAGAAATAATCTTATCAGTTCAGAACAAGCCTACTTTGGGTGTACAGTCTTCCCACATGCTTGACATCGTAATATGGCACATTTAATACTTGCACAGAATCCACAATACGCAGCACCACAAGAAAACCTCAGAAGTACTGCTGCTGCGATTTTACTTTCATAAGGGCACTCTGGACTACAAGCTCTCAATGAAAAGAAGCACAGAAGTTAAAATCTGTGCATTTCTTCCTATTCTGCCTCCGTTAGTCCAAGTCCAGAAATACGCTGCTCAGTAAGGTTAACTGGATGGCAGCTTCCTTGGTAACTAGAGGCTATTCGGCAGTTCAGAAACAGATGGTAGGTTAAATAGTCTCAGCTGGTAGGAGTTTTTGCTTTGGCTTTTTCCACTTCCCTTTAGACTAATACATGACCATATTGTAACAGGAAGGTTTTAAGTAGTGGTCAAAAAGTATAACAGGCATTCCTTATCCACATGCAAATATTTCCCCATCCAGCCCATAAACTGCTGTCATCCATTTAACATACCATAGTGACAATAATGTGGCTGGACTGTGAGCTCCAAATTCTATTTAAAAATATGTTTGTTCTGGGGTTCTATACCAATACTCAGGTATTTGGTCTATAATGAACAAGGAGAGAAGGGTGCTGTGGTGGGGGAGAGAGAAAAATTCCTTTTGTATCTGATATTTGTTAAAAGTTTTAAACCCCTTGTTTTTTCTGTGTCATATGGCTTGCATATCCTGCAAAATCAGACTATTTGGGACCGAACCTGATCAGTCTGCTCAGCTACTGTGTGTCTGCCAAGGTTTGTGCCAATAACATATTGCAAGAGCCAGTGCAGTAATTATACAATCTGATCTCTGCATGCTACCAAAATAAACCCGTAGCTAATGATGGCAGTGCTACCACCATTTAGCAGGTTGAAGATGTGTGCCATATTTAATGCCTCCTCATGAGATCGGTTTTCTAATCTGAAAGAGATTTAAGACACTTAGAGAGAAACGTGCAGCTACTCCTTTCTGCTGTTTTCAAACCACTCCTGGTCATATTGGGCCTCTCTGCTCTATCCTTCAAATAAACAGAAAAGCTGCTTTCACAGCTCATCTCCAGATATGAAATTACTTTCATGGTGGCTGAGCGCTCTCTGCTATCCAAATTTCTCACAAAAACCATTGCTTTCATTTTCTTGTGCTACTGAGCTGAACAAAGATAAAAGGAGTCAAATAAAGATTATTGATTTAATGTTATCATTTCACATTTTTTCTCCTCCTTAGGAGCATTGTTGTGTATTTTATACCAACATATGCAGCAGCAGCAATGCCGTGAACAAGTCAGCTTTGTGACTCTTTGCAGGCTTGAGTTATCAGCAGCCACCTGTGCCGTACGTTGTACTGAGGAATTAGTGATTTGGAAAATTATCCAATCCATACTATCAAATCAAGGGAAAGATCTACTGTTTGCAATTACTCTCTCAGAGCTTGCTGCTGCTCCTTCTTGCATTTGATAAAATTCAGTTAGTGGAACTACAGCACTGGCCCTTTACAGTGGGAGTTCATCAGGCTTTATAAGTATATTCTCAATGCCACAAAATATGATAGGATTATTACTAGGGGGTAATTATAATGATTTTTTTTCCTCTCAAGTTGAAGTTAGGTTGTATATCTGAGAAGTTAAGGTTACATTCCTATTTCCACCATGCATACAAACCCAAACAAAAGGAAAGTTTGAAATTCAACGTAGCAAAAGCTAACATCCTCCGTAATGGCAACGATAAGAAGAAAACAGCAGTTTTCTCACATCTCCTGTAGACGTATCATGAGGTGACCTCTCAAGAACCAGAACATGAGCAAACACGAGGCCTTACAGATGCCTTTCCAAAAGTGCCATTGACATGGATTCATTAAATGTTTTTATGAAGGGCAGAAAAATGAGACCCAGTCCTCAGCTAGAGATTTTGGTTTTATCCTTTCTGAACCCAGAATCTTGAAAAAATCTTGGTGGAGCTGATGGCTCAGCATCTAAAATTTATGCAATTCAAAATGCTGCAAGTGTTTCTTTGACAGAAGCCTCAATAACTGGAGACATTTTTCCTGAAAAATCCTGAAATTATCACATAACCACAAGACTTCAAGAGAGAAAACCCAAAAATAGTGAAAGCCACCAGCCAAACTTTATGAATTCAGAATACCTATCAACATTTTGGAAACAACTGGATGTATTAAAGTTTTCAGAACAGCAAAGTTTACATTTATATAACTAAGTACACAACGTATGCTTCAGCATGTATTTTATGACAGATTGGGAATAGAAACAGGCTAACACAGTTCCCTGGTTAGAACAGACACCTCAGGCTGTGGTGAAATATGACCTTTATAGATATCTAGCATAAAAACATTTAAGAAACAGATATAACATCATGACCTTTTTAGATACATAGCATAAAACATCTAAGGGGAAAATCCTGCCCCTCTTTCCGTCTGCCGCAGAAGCCACGGACACAGCCGGAACTGCCCAAGGTGCCGGTGGTGGTACTGGGAGTCACAGGTTTTATTGAATCCCAAAATGACAGTAATGGCGGGAATGATTACACCTAACTTTGCCACCTACATGTCTGTTATTTAGGCTCTCTCTATAGTTGCTGGAGGCAGGCAGGCAGCTCCACAAACGGTGTTTAAAATAAATGTCTAAAGCAGAATACATGAATTGTAAAACAGAATATATGAATTGTTCTTTGGAGGTACTTCCATTGCTTTGACTACAGAGGTACTACTAATTTCTAACTAGTGTTCACTCAGATGAACTGTACCTCAAGGCATAACACTGTTATTACACCCTCTGGTGATGAAGGACTCTTTATATTGCTCCAGTACGCAGAAAAGGTTGTGTTTTAGTGGAATTGGTGTAGGACACAAGATTTCCTTAATCAAACAGAAGCCAAGGCTTAGCATTATTTTTCTGCACTTTTGCTTCTTAATGGAAAACAATCTTCTAAAACCAGAATTATTTCTCTGACAGATTTTTGTTTCCTTTTCTCCCATCATAAAACATAAAAAGCAAGGGACATTTTATTTCATTAAGTCTGAGAAATTAAAGACGTAGCACTGTGAATGATAGTGTTGTTGCTGCTCCTGTGGTCCTACCATAGACAATCCCATTCTAGATACAGTGTGCAGAGTATTTTTACCAAAAGAGTACCAGAACTGTTATTAAACTTCCAAAGGAGAGCTTTTTGAGGAATGATAGCCCAAAGGTTAATAAGAATTTGAAAAACAAAAATGAAATAAAATCTAAAATCTTTATTTCATTCAAAAATGAAATAAAACCTCTAGGAAGGATTGGTGCTACTCAGAGAAAAATTAAGAGGGTATCAAAATGCATGATGGAGAAAGCAGAAAGATGAGAATAAATTCTTAATGGCCAGATCCAAGAGGCCAGTTAAGTTAGACAGAAATTAATTAAGATTTGGAACTAAAGTGTTTGGTAGAGCCCCAATGGAAGTATAAGCTACAGCCAACACTCTGAAAGAGGAACATCTGAGAGTCTAAAATGATTTTGAAGTGAAAACCAAATGAGAGATACTTCGAGGACATCAGAATGAGGAGAATGAGAAAAATTTGTTCAAGACCAGAAGAGGTTAATGAAGCAGTTAAGGAAGAGAAAGGTCCATCCGAGAAACCAAACGATCCTTTGCCTCAGTGGAACAGGAGACCCTTGCTCCTTTCCGGTAATTAAGATGAAATACTATCAAAACAGACGTGCCAGGCGATCTGGAACAAATAGCAAGCATCCAAAGCTTCTGAAAAAACTAATCTACAAGTTATGTGAAATGTTTATAAAATACACTCTCTCTGCTGCTCCTGATGCGTGCAGCACACTGCAGTTGTATTTAAAATCAATCCAGAGCTATAGAATCACTCCAGGGAATTACTGACCAGTGGATGTAAATGACAGTTGAAATCAGAAAAACAAAACACTTGGAAGATGATGAAAATAGAGGGGCTAATCAGCGCTGTTTCTGTGAAGAAACACTATGACTTGTCTCTTAGACTATAGCTGAGACATATAGCTATGTTTTATTTTCTAGAAAAGCCATCTTCAATGCGCCCCCCCCCCCCAGTTTCCATTCCCTTCACATATTTTGTAATGCCCTTACAACAATTGTGCCACTATAATTGTTTGAGAATTATTCTCTAAATTAGATTACAAGTAAAATAAAATTCCTTAAAAATTATATCATATATTTTAAAATCAGACCGTATAACCCAGCTCCACAAACAGTTGTGTTTACTACAGAGGAGGCAGTGATAGCGGCATAACAAAAAAACCAAGCAAGATCTTTAAGTTTGGTTTAGTGCTGAAGAAAACATGTCTTAGAGCTACAGTCTTAGAAACCTTAGGATATGTTGATAAAATAGTGAATAAAGAAGAATCTTTTTACATACTTTATTCAGATTGCCAAAACAATTTTTCAAGGTCCCTGTCCTGGTTTTGGCTGGGATAGAGTTAATTTTCTTCCCAGTAGCTGGTACAGTGCTGTGTTTTGGATTTAGGATGAGAACAATGTTGATAACACACCGATGTTTTAGTTGTTGCTAAGCAGTGCTTACACTAGTCAAGGAGTTTTCAGCTTCCCATGCCCTGCCAGAGAGAAGCCAGGAGGGAGCACAGCCAGGACAGCTGACCCAAACTGGCCAAAGGGATATTCCATACCATGTGACATCATGCTTAGTATATAAACTGGGGGAGTTGGCTGGGGGGGAGGTGACCGCTGCTCAGGGACTGGCTGGGCATTGGTTGGCGGGTGGTGAGCAATTTCATTGTGCATCACTTATTTTGTATGTTCTGTTATCATTATGATTTTCCCTTCCTTTTCTGTCCTATTAAACTGTCTTTATCTCAACCCATGAATTTTACTTTTTTTTCCCCGATTCTCTCCCCCATCCCACGGCGGGGAGTGAGTGAACGGCTGTGTGGTGTTTAGCTGCCTGCCAGGTTAAACCACAACAGTCCTTTATAAGAGATGCATATAGGTAAAGAGTTATAAAGTAAAGAGGAAAACACTGCCCCAGACCAACAAATGGCCAGAAGAGAAAAAACAAAGAATATGATTAAATGGGGCATTTTATCGTGGTGAAAGGTTAATGACAGGGCATCTCGTGGTTACTTTCTATGTCCCTGGCTATTTAATAGATTCATTAATAATCTAGAAAGGGATCGTGTGTTGGTAGGCAGCAAAACAGACACAGTAATTTTTCAGGTTATTCAGGACAGAGAGGACAGTGAGTTAAGAGTTTTACCAGAATATAGGTTTGTCTTTTTTTGACAATTTTGTTGTAAGTTATCACCAACTAATATATTCTTAAAAACACAGGGCTACTCAATGTAGAATACAATAGGTTTATCATCATTTAATTCTTTATGAAGTAAAAATTATTTTGATTTCACCAGATAAGCTTACAAGTTACACATATTAATTTTTTTTATCTTCTGTTCTCCTTTTTTCTTTCAGAAAATCTCCCAGAAAACAATGTAGAGTTTAGCAGCAACATTAATTAAGCTATCAAGATCAAATATCAAAAAACTCTAGAAATCAAACTTAATCCAATAATGCTGTTCATCAATGCTGAGCTTCCACATACTTTCTATTTTGCCTTTGCCCTTTAAACATTAATACTCCTCATTTGGTCTAACCTCCTCTCCAGGGAAGGGAAAGAAAAGAATATATTTTTTAAATTAATTTTCATTCTCTCAAAAATTAAATACAAATAACAATAAGCCTATTTTTAAATAAATCAAAACCAATAATGAAAATGATCCTGTTCTTACCAGATTTCTAAGACACCTTTATACTTTTATACTTAATATCACCTAGAAGTTAATTTTTGAGGAAATATTCACAAAAAAGTTACTCTTAAAGTATAAGGTTTGGGAGATTCACCTGTCATTCCATCCTGTGCAAACACACAGGTGTTATGATATACCTAATTTCTTTGTCCCTCACAGCCCTAAGAAGAGAAAAATTGTGAAGCTCTTGCACAGCACAGCAGCCGTACCCTGTATACAAGTGTGGAATCATAAGACTGCTTCTTAAGGTCAATGCAGCTTATGGTAATGAATATGGAAAGGTTACTATTGTTGTCTTTTGTTGATTTCTCCTCAAAAATTGCAAAGAACAAAAAGGTCACTAAGCAATGTTTCTAAGCTACTTTGGAATTTACTAATCTATCACTGAAGAAAATAAAAAAGGGTTAATAAAATATACTCTAGACACAGAAAATCAGATTAGAAGTGGCATTTCACTGTGAAACCTTCTTTAGACAGAGAAAAAATAACCCCAAAATCAGAAAGGAAAGCTACTTTCAGACTTTGATCACTAAATAAATATTTACAAACCGAATAAAGCTTTTTAAAGTACAATGCTGGAACACCATAACACGTTATTGAGGAATACATCTGTGACAGCAGAGCTGACATCTAGTACTGTAATGAATGCTAGATTCGATAATTTTATGAAAATTGTACTTGTCCAGATGAGCAAAAGAAGTTACTGTATATTGAGTTTTGCAGACCAAGCCTATACTGGAAGTGATTGAAAAAGCAAGCAGGGTGACAATGCAATGGCAAGAAGAGACTCTAGCATGATGTACTAAATTATCAATTGAGAGATATCCAAGGAGGATACAAACTTGCATTGTCAAGCTTGGATAGCAAAGTTGCCGAATTAGAGGAACTTTGAGATGAGGAGAAGCCCTGTTGAAGGCAATTTGGATTGGCAGGTTGGCAAAGGGACAAAGGGATGAGGAGTCTGCAAAGCATGTCCAAAGGTACTCCTCATTCTTGGGTCCAGGTTGGGGAAAACTTAGATGCAGTCTAAGTTTAAAACTATGTCTCTCTCCTCTGACATGTTTTTGTCCTAAACAAATTATAAATGGCTTTCAAGTCATTATTTGCATGCTGCCAGTGTCTCCAAGTGGAGGGTTTGCAAATAAGTGAGATCTACTGCGGAAACCCCCAGTGATATCTAGGAGCTGTACGGTCAGGAGATGATCTGAGAAGGATAAACTTGTATTTCCATCTCAATACACAGAGCTGGGGACTGAGAACCAGAAATGCACTCTGAGGTGCACTTCAGGGGCTATCTGAAATAGCATGAATAAAAGGTAAAATTTTACTAAGAAAAATTAGTAAGAAACTAATTGTGTTTCTATATGGATATTTCCATATAGATATCAACAGAATACGCAGGTCATAGATTCTGAATTATTGCATATATTTATATTTCTGTGGTTTTCTCATGTTATGTGGCCCTTTAGCTTTGTCTTAACTTGTCTACAGTATTTGTATAGTGTGATGACAGAGTGGAAGAAGCAGCATAATCTTGACATTTTGGCATTACTCTTCATCTATCTTGCCTTTTGTGGAGGTTACTATATTATTTAACATGCCAAATGTTCAGAACAATATAGATAAGCCAAATTCCATCAATTTTAATGGGAATATTTTATACTTTAAATTCAAAATAGGCTCCTTGTTTGAGTGGAGGATCAGCTTTGAAGATAACTGTGCAAACAGTGACATCGTTGAATTGAGCTGTTTGGTAGAATAAGTTTTGAATGAAGGAGAACATGTAAGTATTTTCATGAAACAGCTCTTTCACTGTTAGGGGATAGGTTAATCTATTTTAGAAATTTTGAAGTCATAAAGCAATGGAAGTTTTCTATGTAATGGCTGGTGCTGCTGGACTCGTGATCATTTGTTCATATTTTTAAAAACAGAGATTACAGAATTAAGGGACATAATTATGTATGTCCCTTAATAATGCTTATTTCCATGTTGCACTGGAAATAAGCACCACTAGTTTATCCATTTTCTATTACAGAGAACGACATCTTTAACAAAAGGAAACTTAAATAGAATTTTTAAACGGTAGGACCATTTTCTCATGCTGAGCTTATTCTTTTGTGTATGTATGTATATATAGGCAAAGGTTTGAGTCTGAATTTGCTTCTCAACCAAATTTTATGTTGAAACCACACATGACGTTATGTCCAGATAGAGTGTAGAGAGAAGAAAAGATTTTCAGGTTTCATTTGCGTTTTCATTTCAGTATATATGTCAAATGCTTTGCCTTGTTTCGATAAAGGTCAAGAAAACACAAAGATTTTCTTTTTATCTTAAGAGTTTTTGTAAAACAAGGAAAACGTAGGTGGAATTATTTGGAAATGAGTTCATAGAATCATAGAATAGTTTGGGTTGGAAGGGACCTTTAAAGGTCATCTAGTCCAACCCCCCTGCCATGGGCAGGGACATCTTCAACTAGATCAGGTTGCTCAGAGCCCTGTCCAACCTGACCTGGAATGTTTCCAGGGATGGGGCATCCACCACCTCTCTGGGCAACCTCTTCCAGTGTTTCACCACCCTCAGTGTAAAAATGTCTTCCTTAGATCTAGTCTAAATCTACCCCCCTTTAGTTTAAAGCCATTCCCTCTTGTCCTGTCACAACAGGCCCTGCTAAAAAATTTGCCGCCATCTTTTTTAGAAGCCCCCTTGAAGTACTGATAGGCTGCAATAAGCTCTCCCCAAAGCCTTCTCTTCTCTAGGCTGAACAACCCCAACTCTCTCAGCCTTTCTTCACAGGAGAGGTGTTCCATCCCCCTGATCATTTTCAT
>NW_008825285.1:1183747-1185888 GCF_000699105.1 Pygoscelis adeliae | reverse complement strand
CAGGGCTTGTGAGCGTGAGGCTGCTCCTATCTGTCTATAGAGGGCCTCCTCCGCTCGGTCTTCCTGGTCAGGTGGCCTGTAGCAGACCCCCACCATAATGTCACCTGTCCCTGCCTTCTCTTTAATTCTGACCCACAAGCTCTTGGTCGGCTCCTCATCCATCCCGAGGCAGAGCTCCATGCACTCCAGCTGGTCATTGACACAGAGGGCGCCACCCCCTCCTCGTCTCCCCTGCCTGTCCTTCCTAAAGAGCCTGTATCCCTCCATCCCAACACTCCAAACATAGGAGCCATCCCACCACGTCTCCGTGATGCCAATAAGGTCGTAGCCCTGCAGGCGTGCGCAGGTCTCTAACTCCTCTTGTTTATTCCCTGTGCTACATGCGTTTGCATAGAGGCATTTAAGTTGGGCCCCCGATGAAGCTGTCTTACTGGCTGGAGTTCCTTTGTGCTGCTTGTTCCTTTTGAAATTCTCTACAGCGGTCAACTGAAGTCCTGAAAATACAGTTTAATTGTTGGAAGATGTATCCTACACTGATATAGCCTTAACTACTCCTTTGTATTGCAAAGAGGAATCAGCACAAACTGGAGAACGACACAGTTTGACAGAAACCGTTACAGAGTAATGGAGAAGGTACTGAGCATAGCAGTGCTGCATGAGGAGAAAAGTGAAATAAGATAATTACTTGTCCTTTTTTTCTGTAACAGGATTGTCCAAAAGTCCATGTGTATTTAGCAGTGGATATGCACTATTTACTTCAATAGTCTGAAGTTAAGCACATGCTTAAGAATAAGATTTTGGGGAAATTTAGCCCTCCATATCATTAAATAGTATCCTAAAAAACTGGAATCAGATGAGCATTGTGTATTTATTTATTATTTCACAGGCCATTATTTTTGGCAAGGTATTTGCAAAAATTTGGGTAAGTAAGTAGAAGAATAAACAGATGTTAGAACACAGCTGGAGGTCAGAGACATTCTTAAAACAGTTTCTCTTCAGTTTAACTTCTGCCTCTCCTAAAATATCACAGGACATCTCACTTTTTCCTGAAACAATTATGAGGTTGATACCTGTGGTATTTACCTACTCTGAGGGTGTTGTAATGATTACCTAACTCACCCTTGCACAGAAAGGCAGCAGAAAACCCATGCATTAGTTGGACAAAATCAGTAAAGCACTCTATAACTGATGATGATGACTCAACAGTGATTCACTACCACAGAAGTAGTTATCAAGGTAGCGAGGGACGAAAAAACTACTCGAGTACTCCTGGAAGGAAGCAGTCATAACATCTTTTCACTCAATATGGGTAAAATAAAAAAGATATGTTATTTTGGGTCTTCTGTGTGAAAAAGAAAACAACAGTGTATAAAGTATAAAAGAAGACCTAATGCCCTTCTACAGATTATTTTTTTGCCTCTATAGATAAACTGGGTTGAAAGTAAGATATAGAAAGGTTACACTAATTAGATTTCTAGAAATAATTACCATCACTAACCAAAGCGAATGACAAATCAAATAGATGACTCAGTTTTAATGATGGCTATCAATCTACGAATATAAGAAAAAATAGATCAAATTCTTGATATACTTCTAAGATGATAGGCAATATCCAGCACAGACTATTCAGGCAGACTAGAAAAACATTTTTTCTTTCCCTCCCCAGATATTACAGAATTCTATACAAAACCTGAACTGCTGGAAGAGTGAAATCAGTTGTGTCAACACATACATTCACAAGAATAAGAATAAATAACAAATTTGACATAAATTCTTCCACAAAAATTTTTCTTTATTTTTGTATATCAGACACGCAATAGGAAAAAAAAGAATTCTGAAATTTGAAATATGGCTTTCTTTTTTCTAATCAGCCTGAAAACTGAAAATGTTTGGAATGCTCTGTAAAAGCGACTTTAATAAAATATTTTGTATCAAATGAAAAAGTTAATTATGCTTTCATTCTGATCTACTTTATTTATCTTCTATAAAAATATAAGGCTGGAACTTCAATACGTTTTCAGTGCATTTTGATGCAAGCATCCTTATATTTAAAAAATGGTTCAACAGTGGTCTGTTCAATTGACATTAGCATAAATATGTACAGCAATAGAGTCATGGTACACACATATTTTAGAGTCGGA